>NC_091211.1:9064937-9246893 GCF_040958095.1 Procambarus clarkii
GAGGAAGGAGCGCAGAGAGAGAGAAAGGAATCAGGGAGCCACACCCCCGATCCTTACAATCCCAGAGGGGAATGGGGAACCCTCCTCAAACAGTGCATTAGCCACAGGGAGTGCGGCACCACCCCCACATTCTACCCAACAGACACCCTACCTGCCCCAACCCCTGTCAGCCCCCCACTAAGTACCCACCTAAGGCACCCTCCTCCCACCCACCCCCCCTCTCCTCCCACTCACCCCCCTCCTCCCACTCCCCCCTCCCCCAGGACCTCCCTTCTCCCCCATCCCCCAAGCCCTCCCTTCTCCCACATGTCCTTCCGTCCCTCCCACCACAAGCCCTCCATTCTCCCCCACCCTAAGCTCCCCACTCTCCCCCACCCCACCTAAGCCTTCCCCTCTCCACCACTCCCCAAAACCCTCCCCTCTTCCTCAACCACCTCAGCCTTCCCTTTCCCCCCACGCCCGCCCCACTTCATTGCCCCCCCAAACCCCCCTTTCTCCCCCATCCCCCCACACCCCCCAACCCTCCCCCTCTCACTCACCCCCCCAACCCTCCCCCCCATCACCCACTCCCCCTACCCTCCCCCTCACCCACTCCAATACCCTCCCCTCCCCCCTACCCCCCCAAGCCCTTCCTCCTCCACCAGTCTCCCCATACCAGATCCTCCCAGCTCCCGCTCACCCCAAACTCCACAGGTCCCCCCCAGAGGAGAAGCAGAAGAGAGTTAGTTTCAGGACAATGTACTCGAACATAGATGGGATCACAAGCAAGGCAAGTGAACTAAGGGAAAGAGCACAAGAAGTGAACCCAGATGTAATTGGACACACTGAAACAAAACTCTCTGGAATCATAACGAATGTCGTGTTTCCCCAGGAGTACACAATAATAAGGAAAGAGAGGGAAGGTAGGGAGAGAGGCGGAGTGGCCCTACTCATGAGAAAGGAATGGAATTTTAAGGAGATGGCTATCCCGGGCTGTGAGGGTTTCAGAGACTACATAGCAGGCACCATGACAATGGGAGGACCAAGGATAGTAGTAGCAGTAATATATAATCCTCCACCAAATGACAGAAGACCCAGTCAAGAGTACGAAAGCAACAACATGGCAGTTAACACTATAATTGAGAGGGCAGCCTCTTCTGCCTGTAGAAATAGATCCCACCTGCTCATCATGGGGGACTTCAATCACAGCAGGATTGATTGGGAGAACAAGGAACCGCATGGAGGCGAGGATACGTGGAGAGCCAAACTACTGGAGGTGGCGACTAGAAACTTCTTAACCCAGCATGTCAGAGAACCCACAAGGATGAGAGGAAATGACGAACCAGCGAGGACTCTACCTGGTTTCACCCTGAACGACTCTGACATAAGAGAAATCCGTTTGAGGACCCAGTAGGAATGAGCAACCACAGTGTATTGGTGTTTGAGTACCTGATTGAAGAAGGGTTATTGAACTGGAGGAGGGATACCGAAACCAAAAGGTTAGCATACCGAAGGGAAACTATGAGGAGATAAGAAAATGCCTAGCAGATATATCATGGAAAAAGAGCTCAGGGAAAAGACGGTCCAAGACATGATGGAATACATCACGCAAAAATGCAAGGACGCAGCAACAAGTTTGTTCCAGTCCAAAAGGAAAACAGTGAAATGAAGATGAGAAACCCATGGTTTAATCAGAGATGTAGGCTAGCCTAAGCAGCAAAGTAAAAGGGCATGGAGAAACTATAGGAATAACAGGACACTGGAGAGCAGAGAAAAGATACCAGAATGCCAGGAATGAAATGTCAGGATGAGAAGAGAGGCAGAAAGACAATACGAAAATGACATCGCAAGCAAGGCAAAGACAGCCTAAATTGCTGCATAGCCACATCAGGAGAAAAACAACAGTAAAGGAACAGGTTGTGAAATTAAGGATAGGGCAGAAGGATTCACTACAAACGACAAGGAAGTGTGTGAGGAACTGAATAAGAAATTCCAAGAGGTCTTCACCTTAGAGCAAGGAGAAATCCCAGAGATAAGAGAGGGAATAGCTAACCAGGAACCACTGGAAGAGTTTGAGATTCCCAGCGAGGAAGTAAGGAAGTGTTTACTAGAATGGATGTGACAAAGGCAACAGGCCCAGATGGAATCTCCCCTTGGATACTAAAGGAAGGAGCAGAAGAACTGTGCCTCCCGCTCTCCATGGTGTATAACAAATCACTGGCAACAGGGGAACTGCCAGAAATTTGGAAAGCAAGCTAACGTAGTCCGATATACAAGAAAGGGATAGACAGGAGGCACTGAATTACAGACCAGTGTCCCTAACCTGCATACCATGCAAGATGATGGAGAAGATTGTGCGAAGAAAGCTAGTGGAGCACCTGGAGGGAAAGAACTTTGTAAGCACAGCATCAACATGGATTCAGAGATGGCAGGTCCTGCCTCACAGGGTTACTTGAATTCTACGACCAGGCAAGAAAGAGAAGGGTGGGCAGACTGCATATTTTGGATTGTCAGAAAGCCTTTGATACAGTGCCACACAAGAGACTAGTGAAAAAACTGGAGATGCAGGCTGGAGTGAAAGGGAAGGTACTCCGTTGGATACAGGAGCACCTAAGTAACAGGAGACAACGAGTCAGTGTGAGGGGTGAGGTCTCAGATTGGCGAGACGTTACGAGTGGAGTACCGCAGGGGTCAGTCCTTGGACCTATACTGTTTCTGATATATGTAAATGATCTTCCAGAGGGTATAGAATCGTTTATCTCAATGTTGCCGATGATGCAAAAATTATGAGGAGGATTGAAACTGAGGCGATAGTAGGAGGCTACAAGATGACCTAGACAGACTGAGTGAATGGTACAACAAATGGCTGTTGAAGTTGAACCCGAGTAAATGCAAAGTAATGAAACTAGGTGGTGGAAATAGGAGGCCAAACACAGGATACAGAATAGGAGATGAAGTACTTAATGAAACGAACAGAGAGAAAGATCTAGGAGTTGATATCACACCAAACCTGTCTCCTGAAGCCCACATAAAAAGAATAACGTCTGCGGCATATGCGAGGCTGGCTAACAACAGAACAGCGTTCAGGAACCTCTGTAAGGAATCATTCAGAATCTTGTACACCACATATGTAAGACCAATCCTGGAGTATGCGGCCCCAGCATAGAGCCCGTACCTTGTCAAGCACAAGACGAAGCTGGAAAAAGTCCAAAGGTATGCCACTAGACTAGTCCCAGAACTAAGAGGCATGAGTTACGAGGAAAGGCTGCGGGAAATGTACCTTACGACACTGGAAGATAGAAGAGTAAGGGGAGACATGATCACAACCTACAAAATCCTCAGAGGAATCGACCGGGTAAACAAGGATAAACTATTCAACACTGGTGGGACGCGAACAAGGGGACACAGGTGGAAACTGAGTACCCACATGAGCCACAGAGACATTAGATGGAACTTTTTCAGTGTCAGAGTAGTTAACGGATGGAATGCACTAGGCAGTGATGTGGTGGAGGCTGACTCCATACACAGCTTTAAATGTAGATATGATAGAGCCCAGTAGGCTCAGGAATCTGTACACCAGTTGATTGACAGTTGACAGGCAGGACCAAAGAGCCAAAGCTCAACCCCCGCAAGCAAAAATAGGTGAGTACACACACACACACACACACACACACATACACACACACACACACACACACACACACACACACACACACACACACACACACACACACACACACACACACACACACACACACACACACACACACACACACACACACACACACACACACACACACACACACACACACACACACACACACACACACACTCACTCTCTCCCTAATTCCATCTTTCTCCCTCTCTCCATTCTTCCCTCCCTCCCACCACCGGCTAACCCCCCAACGTACCACCACCTCTCACCACACACACACAAACACACACATCTAACACCTCGACCTTCTCACCGCAATGAGAAGGTTCTGACCGCCCTCGCCCCCACCCATCCATTACACACACACAAAAACACACACACACACACACACACACACACACACACACACACACACACACACACACACACACACACACACACACACACACACACACACACACACACACACACACACACACACACACACACACACACACACACACACACACACACACACACACACACAAACTCTCAGTGCTTGCTGACGATGCCAAAATTATGAGGAGGATTAGGACAGAGGAGGAATGCTTGAGGATTCAAGAAGACCTGGACAAACTGAAGGAATGGTCGAAGAAATGGTTGTTAGAGTTTAACCCAGGCAAATATAATGTAATGCAGATAGTTGTAGAGAGCAGAAGGCCAGATACTAGGTGTCATTTTTTAGAAAAAATTCTTCAAGAGTCAGGGAGAGAAAAAGACTTGGGGGTTGATTTGAAGCCAGACCTGTCCCCTGCAGCCCATATCAAGAGGATAACATCAGCAGCATATGCCAGGTTGGACAACGTAAGAACGGCATTTAGAAACTTGTGTAAGGGATCATTCAGACCTTTGTATACTACATATGTTAGGGCGAACCCTGGACAAAACTGAAAAAGGTTCGAAGGCCTGCCACCTGACTAGTACCCGAGCTGAGAAGTACTGAGATCTGTGAGGTAGCCGAACTACAGGGAAAGACTATGGGAATTAAACCCTCCATTGCTGGAAGACAAGAGTTAGGGGGGACATGATCGCTACATTCAAGATTCTCAAAGGAATTGATAGGGTAGATAAAGACAGACTATTTAACACAAGGAGCACACGTGCAAGGGTACACAGGTGGAAACTGAGTTCCCAAATGAGCCACAGAGATAATAGAAAGAATATTTTTAGTGTCAGAGTGGTTGACAAATGGAATGCACTAGGAAGTAAAGAGGAGATAAATCCCCCTCACAAAAATACTGAGTCTGAACATCAGATAATCATCCGACAGGTAGATGGAAATGGTTCATTGGAAGTGAATGCCTCTGTACGTGAAACATTTGCAGAAGTACTGAAAAAGCGCTCAGAATCAATGGCCACAGTGAGGGAGGTAGCCATGCAAGCAGCTACCTCAGAGGAAGCAGCAATGTGCACCAGTCAGCTGCTAGAAAGAAAAAGACCAGTGGTAGCTTTAGGCATCAAAGAACAGGGAGGCTCCAATAGGCAAGAATGAAATAGCAAGGACAGAGAGACAGTGAATTAAATTCTAAAGCGGATAAAGATAGAAGTGGCTGAAAAAAAATATTGAGAAGGTTTTTCAGGTTGGCTGGTACAACAAGTACAGAGACCGCCTGATAAAGAAAATGAAAACGAGACCACGAAGAAGGCTATTCTAGAAAGGAAGAGTAATCTGCAATATGTGGAAGAATACAAAAAATATTCCTCCCGAGGGACAGGAGAAAGGAGGAGAAGAGGGCCATGGCGACAGAGGCAAGGAAGAAGCGCAGGGTGAAGGGAGAAAACCAGGAAATCACTGCCCCCAACACAACATTCCCAGTAGCGAAGGGAGAACCCACAACCAGCAACAACAGAGGGGAGGGAAAAACCACCACCCTCCTTCACATAGAAACCCTCCCTACCCCTCACCGCTTCTGCCCCCACTCAAATGCCTATTGAACCCTACCTCCCCCCCCCCCACCTACCGACCCTGTCACCCCTCTCCCAATTCCCAACATGTCCCCCTTCCCCCTTTCCTCCTACCCCCCCCCCCCCCCTCATCACATACTCTCAATATCCTTCCTCCCCCTCAGCCCACAACCTCTATGTTTCCCCTCTCCTTACCACGTACCCTCCCTGTCCTCAACCTTCACTTGATCCCTCACCCCAGAATCCTGTGACTATGTTAACCACCTCACAAATCTTCACACCTATAGAACAGTTTTCTCCATCAGCAAAATGTTCACCAAGAAGGGGACAAGAGAATGAACAGAAGGAAGTGAGCTTCATGGCAATGTTCACTAACATAGATAGGATTACAAATAAAACAAGTGAACTTGGAGAATGGGCACTAGAGGAAAACTTAGACATAATAGCACTCACAGAAAGAAAGCTAACAAAAATCATAACAAATGCAGTGCTTCCACTGGACTACTAAGTAGTGAGGAAAGAGAGAGGAGAAAGAGGAAGAGGAGGAGGAGGGGTGTAGATCTGCTGATAAGAAAAGCCTGGAGTTTTGAAGAGATGGTTATTCAGGGCTGTGAAGATTTCAATGACTACAGAATAGGTACCATAGCAATTGGAGGACAAAAAATTATAGTAGTAGTCGTATATAACCCCCCCCCCCCACCAAACGACAGAAGATCCAGACAGAAATATGATGGAAAAACATTGCCACCATTAATGTGTGTAAGTGTGTGTGTGTGTGTGTGACACTCACAGACCCTGTCCCCTTCATACATCAAGGAGACCAACACATTGAGACCAACCCTTCGTCGACATTGAGCATCATCCACCTGTCACAGATGGCGTATAGGTAGGGGTTTCCAGTCACACACACATACACACACAAACACACAAACACAAGCCCCACCCACTTTACTCCCTTTCGCCATAGAACACCCCCTCGTGGAAAGATGGTGATTCACCTATCACAGTTGGTGGGCATGTCCTATGGCGTAGGGGTGGACTTTGTGGTTACACACACACACACACACAGTTGAACTCCCACACAAGAACATAAGCTCTGCTCACTTTACCCCTTATTCCGTAGAGCACGCCCTCCTGGACAGATGGTGAGCCATCTGTCACAGCTGGTGTATATGCTTTATTGCATATGGGTAGGTTTATGGTTACACACATACACATAAACAACACCCACTTTATGCCCTTTTGTCAAAGAGCATGCCATACTTGGACTACCTGGCAGCTGGTGCACCTCCTCTTGCACAAGCTGGCAGGTGGCCCACATGCTCTACGGCATAAATCTCTCTACTCTTCAGACCATGGCAATATTGGAAAACCTGGATAACCAATATAAAAAAAACAGTATTCAACATTTTTACCACTGTGCTGCACTGCCTTAAAATATGACACACCCGTTGACCTAAAATAAATCATTGGAATTTTCTTTTGAATTCCAAAATATGTAAATACTCTCTCCTGATCACATATATTTTAAAAATATTGTACAATTGTACTTACTTTGGCCGCAGTGGTGTCCAGAAAATGGCGTGTGACGTCATGGCTTAGTGGTCGCCTATGGCGAAGGCTCCCGGAGGCAGTTACGAGCCAGATCCAGCAAACGGGAGTTACCTCAAATATTTTTATGTTAATTTTTTCGCACAATTACAAATGCATTTTAGAGTTTTTTCTGGCTAATCCTATGTATATTGAACATGTTTACAATATTCAGGCAGTAGGACATCCACATTGTTCAAAGAAACTGTTACATGTATCACAAATGTCCCCATAAAAATTTTTCATATTTTCTATATTACATGTTCAATTATTTACATTTACAACTTATTTACACTGTACACTATCACAGACTATATACAACACTTAGAAATGTTCGAGTGTGTGATATTCACTGAAGCAGTCAACATGGCACAAGGACACTTTGCATTCAACACACCAAGTGCAGATGGATCTTCAATTTTGTTCCTTACGTTGCGTGTTCTTGCAAACAACGCAGTAACGTTTACCCTTTTACACGTGTTTCTGGGCTTTGCATATAGCCAAGTTTGTGTACAGCAATATAATCTTTAAACCTGAGTTTCAGGAACTGCATGAGACATTGTTGCTGGCAACCCATGCATCACAATGCTGCCCTCCACCCCCATATTTCACCAGTAGTTACGACACTACAGCGACACTGAATATACGGATAGGTGGTCTCTTGTAAGATTTTACGAGTTACGTGTTGAAACAGTTCAGCACTCTATCATCAACAAGATGGAAAAACAATTTCTTGGTCCACTTCACAGATTTTCTCATGCACTCAATGGAACCAACTATCATGTTAGATTTATCTACTAAACGCATATTTACATTGTAGTCAATAACACAATAAGGTTTATACATTTTCATCCCTGTTGCAAAGTTGACTTTGCCACTGGCCAACATTGCATCGGAGTGAATAGTTGTCAACATATTCACCTCGGGCCTGTCACTCCAGTGCATTGATAACATTTTATCACATTTTCTCAGTTGGCATTCACCCACTGCATTACCAGTGCCAACCACTGACATTTCCCTCCTGGGGGCCTTGACAGTGCCAAGGCAATATATTGCAGAGCATATCGGTGCGTCTCTGCAACGAGATGCTCCATGAATAGCTGATCGAAATTTGCCATAAAATAATCAATTTCAGCCATAGCAATACCAGTATAGGGGAATAAGGGTTTTCCAACAACATTGGTACCTTCAAATGCTGGAATTTGTTGGAAAAAATAGTCAAATAGTCACAATTCTCCCACACAAGTACACCTGCAATTTTTGTCTTGGCCCCAACACCACGGCCTACACCGGTATGAACACCACCAGCATGGGCCCCAACAACACGGCTTCATCGTCTCGTGCTAGAGCTGCGTATAAGTATGGCAAGAGCTGAGGATTTTCTGCGTAGTACAGTAAGTAGTTCCCTTATTGACAGGGCGAGACACTTGTTATCGTACATGATCTTGATGTAACAGTGGTTCTAATCAGATATGTTATAAAGGAATATGCTTTTTCCATTCATTAATTGAGATTATCAGGGATCAATTGTGTTTATCAGTGTTTGGCTGTAGTGTTTGAGGTGAGTAACCCTAATTGTGCTTACGTGGGGTTGAGCATCAGTTCTAGGGCCCCACCTCTCTGTGGATGAATGTTTTCTTTGTGTGTGCGGGAGCGCATGCGCGCGTGTGTGTGTGTGAGCTCACCTAGTTGTACTCACCTCAGTGTTTGAGGGGTGTAATCCTAATTGTACTTATGTGGTGTTGAGCTCCAGTTCATGGACACCGTCTCTCTGAGGAAGATTTATTTCTGCGTGCACACATGCATGTGGGTGTGTGAGTGTGAGCTCATCTATTTGTAACCCTAATTGAACTTACGTTGAGTTGAGTTTCAGTTTTTGGGTCACAACTCTCAGCGGATCTGTGTGTGTGTGTGTGCTCTCCAAGTTGTATCCTCCTATTGGTTGAGCTTCGGCTCTTTGGTCCCACCTCTCAATAGTCAAACATGTTATGGGTGTAACCTAATTGTGCTTACATGGATTGTGGCATCAGTGTTTGAGGGGTGTAACCCTAACTGTGCTTATGTGGGGTTGAGTTTCAGTTCTTGGGCCCCGACCTCTCAGCAGGAAAAATGCTTTTGTATGTGTGTGTATGTGTGTGTGTGTGTGTGTGTGTGTGTGTGTGTGTGTGTGTGTGTGTGTGTGTGTGTGTGTGTGTGTTTAAACATGTTTTGAACGAGTGTGTGTGTATTTACTATTTGTATTTGTTTTACATTTGTTTATGTGTGTGGGAAGAGCTTCAGCTCTTTGAAGTGCAGTGAGTATGAGAGTGAGCATGTAACTCTCAATAGTTAAACATGTTTAAACGTGTGTGCTTGTGTGTACTCAGCTATTTGTGTCTGCAGGATCGAACATTGACTCTTGGATCCCGCCTTTCAAGCCATTGGATGTTTACAGCAATGACTCCAGCACTATTTCCTTATCATATCTAGTTTTAAAATTATGAATAGAATTCGCTTTCACAACCTGCTGCTTAAGTGCATTTCATTTTCCCACTACTCTGATGCTAAAAGAAAACTTCCTAACATCTCTGTGACTCATCTGAGTTTCCAGCTTCCACCCATGTCCCCTCGTTCTGTTAGTATTCTATGTGAACATTTCATCTATGTCCACTCTGTCATTTTCCCTGAGTATTTCCCAACAAACACAGAACGTTTGTGGATGTTTTTAAATGGTGCCACAGAGGTGATACTTTTTTATTATTATTATTATTTTCTACCACAAACGTGGCCACACATTTACAATGCTAACCAGCATATATACATTTTCTTCTGTCCTCCATAGACAGGGTCAGAGAACAGTTAAACATATAGTTCAATGATTTATTGAACAATCAACCACAGAAGGTGATTCGGTACTTTTAAAATGCTAAGCTAACCTACATACGTAAATGCATAGATACACAGATTTACGTATGCCCTACATAAAGTGTTCGAAGTGTCATTAATGTGCATTTACAATGGTGAAATGCAATTCTGATCAGCTTCCATATGTACTTTATACACATACATATACATACACACACATATATACGTACATATACATATATACATGCATATATACACACATGCATTCACATACATTTGTCTCTTTTACTCTGACAGGGTGAGATAGCTGACAGAGAAACTAGTGTGCAATTAAGCACTTAATCACTAAAGGTGATTAGGGTGCTTTTACAAGCTCAGGTTATATAGTTACATCACATACATACATTGTATAAATGATACATTACATGGTCAATCTTGGATACAAGTCCAATATATCATCAAGTGTTCCAGTACTCATATAGTAATTACACAGTTCAGCATACCTCAGACCAGGAGGGCGAAAGTCAGACAATATGGGGCATTCTACAATATAATGTTCAAGAGTGTGCATGTTTTCTCTTTCACAAAGCTGACAAATTGTGTACTCGACATTTGGGTTTTGAGAAAGCTGCTAGATACGTCTATATCCCAGGCGAATTCTGGCCACTATAACATCACATTGCCGGGTTCTTGTTCTATTAGTCCCATATGTGAATGTCTCCTCACGATATCTATCATAATATTTAATGCTACAACTTTCAGGTCTTTGTGAATTTGTTAGGTCGGTGAGATCTTCATTAGATATTTGTTTAAGTATTCTCTTTGTCACTGCTAATGAAACACCCATATCAATTTCTACCACTGGTTTTCTACAGGCGGTCTTTGCAAGCATATCAACAGTGTCATGCCTTGAGATGCCAACATGTGATGGTATCCATAGGAATTTAATTTCAAATCTGTTTTCTTTAGCAGCTAAAACATTCATTCGAATATCACTGACTATTTTATGGGTGTCACTACTATGTGCGTTCAATGCCAGGAGTGCACTCTGCGAGTCACAGTATATAAGTCCACTGCCTTTGTCTTTTAAAAATTCAGTGGCAAGGTATATGCCTGCAAGTTCGGTTTGAGTTGTACTTGCCCAGTCATTGACGCGCTTCATTGCTGTATGTACGAGAGAAGATTGTTCAAATATATTGCATGCACATCCGGTACATCGTCCACCTTCTTCTACAGAGCCGTCGGTATAGCACTGATACACACCGTTACCCATACTCTGAGTACTTTCAGTGATGCTTTTCAGAGTTAACTGTTTTAATAATGTAGAGTGCACACTATCTTTCTTGGGCGCATTTACAAAATCAACTGATAGATCCCAGTTGTCCCATGGAGCAATTGGTTGATTAATCATTAATTGAGTTGGGTACATATTTAATATTTTGATGGAGTTGGCTACCCTGTAGAACCAAAATACATAATCAGATTTCGTTCTTCTTCTATAGACCTCAGGTGAGTGCAGCATATTAGAAAGTTTAGCTTGAAACTTCATGTGTTGTCTCGATCTACTCAATGCCTTTACACCTAAAACTGTGCTAATAGACAAAATTCTCTCACTTATTGTAGGTAATTTTAACTCTGCTCTCATGTTAACTATTCTCGTGGACTTTGGAGCCCCAAGGATGAGACGCGTAGCTTCATTTTGCCAGGTTTCAAGAGATTACTGTAACTATTGACATAAATAGGTACTTATGACATCCTTAAAACCAATAGAGATAACTAAAAACATATATTCTTGACACAGTTTTTTAAGATTTAAGTAAAATTTTTAAAATAATAGTGAATGCTATAGAATTATAATGTTTTCATGCTTTATATTTAAAAATAAACAATTTTCAGTGCACATTTTGTTTTTTTTGTTTACTTTATGTAAACGTATTCAATTTACATTCCTATACCATAAATATAACATTTATATGATGTCAATATAACGTTATGTACACGGCATCGTTATGTTATTATGATGTAATATTAACGTATAATTTCTGTATGAAACCATAATATTATATTGAACTTTATGTTTAAAACCTTGTAAAATTATCATAAAACTGGGAATAAGACGGTAAGCATGCTTTATGAAAATATAGAAACAAATAAAAAAAATAATTTAACATAAAAAACATAAACATAAAATAAACTTTAACTGCATGTATGGTAGTTAATTGGAACTTTGTAACATTGCAAACATGAACTTTGAAGTACAAAGAAAATGTATTTACCCATGAAGTTCTTTCTTAAATCTAAATTTTTCCAATTTTATACTCTATTTTGAGTTCTGTCTTGTGTTGTTACTTTTAATACCCTATGTTTGTCCCCTTTGTTATGTTCATTCATCCTAGTGTACACCTCTACCATATGTTACCCCTAAATGTGCAAGAGTGTGAGAGGGTGTGTTGTCAGAAATCCGACGCACAAAATAACATAAGTTACCCATTAAAGAAAAGGAGAATAGGTTATTCTGTGACGTCATCCAACATGACATATATTTATACATCTCATCTCTTTTCAAACAACAGTCTAGTGTTTAAACGTAATAAAAGTGTTCACTAGGACTGAATATCATTTCCAACACCAAAAGTACAGCTTGACTTTTGACTCCTTTGCTACTGTTAAATAAAATCAGAAGTAGAACCAAAACATTGGCAATCAGCACGTACACCACAAAACTTGTAAACAAAACAACATGAGAGTGCTGTTGGAGAATTGTGATACGAGTCTTCAACGACAGACATTCTCCTCTGTCCTAAAGGAACTACCACACCAGTTCTACCACCCAACAGAACACCTGAGTGTCCGACTGCCTTATAACTTCTTAGTGGTAGTGTGCACTGGTCAATATTAGTTAGGTAGCCGGTTATAAGAGAGCTTTAATGCTCAACCAAGTACGTACTCAACATTATACTTCCCACTTATTCATGTCATACCTGTGCCTTAATATGTTGGTGTGCTTTTACTAATGTTAAACATCTCAAACAGATAATGGTGAGGGAAGTTACTGAAGCAGATAGTTGGCTCCCAACATAATTATAGAAATTTGTTACTCTGCTTTACATCAAGCCTTGCAGGCCTCCAGATAGCCACCATTACGTGGCACTCTGAGGCACAGGGCCACACCCCAATCTGATGCTACATTTACACCGCCTTAGCAGGCCACAACTATAGTATCAGATAAGGCCCTTTTGTTTTTAATACTGTAGATAGAGTAGTATACATAATTAAATTAAGTATTACAGTAGATTAGACCACCATATATGGTATGATTTATAATTTTATATTAAAAACTAGGTAAACAATTTGTGGTTTATGAAGGATCCACCTCAAAGTGGTTTAAGCCACAAATTGCCCCCCCCCCCAACTATGTGTGCATAAATATTATAGCAGGTTGAATCAGAATATATACAGTCCTCTAACTAAGAACTAAGAAGTAACTCAGAAGAAAAGTAATATAATATTAAAGTCAACTGAAAAATAAATTAAATAATTGCATAAAAAATTGAATAAAAGAATTAAAGCTTGCTAGGATTTTTCCACATGAGTTTGGTCCTTTGAACCTAGATACAAGATCCTGATTAGGATCTATATAAACATATGAGCAATATTTACACATATAGTATTATAGCAGGAAGACACTGCTATACAGTTTCTTGCCTAACTTTTTCAATCTCAGCTAACAAGTGACCAGAACTTACAACAAGCACTATTAGTGTTCCGAGGCCTTAACCAAAAGAACATTTGTGCTTTATCACTACAAAAGGTTGATAAGAGGCTGAACTGTAATGCCAATCCTGACCTCAAAAGATTCATTGAAGGTTGTAACAGAACCTATGAGCACCACACCAGAAATAAATACAGTTTTGATATTAATAGAGTACGACTTAATCAAACTAGAAATGCTCTTCAAATCAAGGGACCCAGAATGTGGAATGACCTTCCCAACCATGTTAAAGACTGTACCTCTCTCAACCAGTTTAAGATAAAAATGAAGCACTACCTAATAAATTCCCTGTAACCTACCTTACCCCTCTGTTGTCAACCCATGTCTGTTTTTTTTCGTCAAAACAACGCTGTTTGAATGTAATTGTCTGTAATAATTTGTAATTGTATTTGTGCTGCTTTTTCAGCTATGTTCCCCCCCCCCCGTTTTACCTCTATTTTTATTTGTTCTCACCACATTTTATTCTTTATATCCATTAGATTTAAGCTTTAGTCATTAATGTTTTTCCTGCCCGAAACGTTTTGCATAATAGTGGCTTTAGGCATTGTATGTACTAGCTCTATCTATTAATCCAACAAACTTTGTAAAATCTCTTGTATGTATGTACCTTACATAAATAAACATTTATTTATTTATATTTATTTATTTATATATTTTTTTAAGTGTTTATATAAACATAACATAATATTTAATATTGCACCATTACTGAAACAATTACTGCATGTCACATTATTTACAACCAGTTCCTGCACAAGAATAGGACATTTTTGGCTGGTGTTGTACAGCCACCTAGTCTAATTTATTGTGCTAACCTGGTGTAAGGGTAAGAATTTACACTTGTCTAGAGTTGAACCTATATTACAACCTAGCAAGCACATATTTTTATGCAGTTTCTTATGACAACCCCCCGAGTTGTGTTGTCTACATAATATTACCATAACTATAGTAATAATTTAACTATAATCACTTCACTTTTGAGTGTTAATCTGTATCTCTATACCAACTAAGAGTGATTTTGAGGGGCTAACTTGACGTAAATCCAGCATAGATACAAGGTTACCACTCAAATTAAAGTGTGTATGATTGTATAATTATGTATTTTTTAATGATAAACAGCTCTAGTTCAGAAACTAGTAGCTCTACTAGCTCAAGTGCTAGTAACAGACAAAATCAAAGTCCAACAAGGCTTAGCACTAGAACAATTGCAACACGGCTAGCAAATACAGCCATCATGTCTAATGCAATAAATGTAAAAGCAACCCTCGCAGGTATGAAGGGTCATTTAACCCGAAAGATAAAAAAATGCAATGATTTATGCAATCAAACTCCAGTTGATTATGTAGAATTGGAAGGTCATCATAAGGTTGCAGAGAGCAAATTTCAGCATGTACAAATGCAAATCCAGATATATCAGGATGTTCTTGCTACTAACATCAAAGAAGATGCAATGAAAGCTGTCGTACAAGAAAACGCAGATTTTGAAGATGCAATACGAACAAAGTTACAACACTTTGTCAAGTTAATAACCATACACAAGGCCACTACAAGCATTGCAGCCACAACTTCCCAAAACCCAACACAACCAGAAGTCAAATTACCATCACTTAGTCTCCCAACTTTCTCTGGTACAGAGGACGAGAGTTGGGATAACTTCTGGAACAAATTTGTCGATTCATTGGATTCTAATGCCACTATACAAAAGACCACAAAATTTACATATTTACAAGGTGTCTTAAGGGATGAAGCGTTAAAGGTGGTCTGTAATTTGACCTTCACTGATTATGGTTATGATAGTGCAGTACAGCTTCTTAAGGGAAATTATGCTAAGCCAGAAAGGACTATCAGACTTCTAACCCAGAAACTCTTAGATATCCCTCATCCAGATGGATCAACTAACTCACTCCAAGCCTTTAAATTGGAGCTTGAGTCCTTCCTCAAAGCCCTTATAAATAAAGTGAATCTGGATGAATCGGATTGGATAATCCAAGTCCATATGAGACGCAAATTACCCAATGATGTACTGGATAGGTTGTTTGTCTTATATAACACATCTTCTCTAACAGATAAGGAGATAATGGAAGGTTTGAGGTCCATCATAGAAAGACAACAAGATAACACAGATGGAAAATCAACATCTAAACCTTCTTTAACCACTAATAGTAAACAACAGAGTGCAAACAGTACTCCAAATAAATCTAAAATAACTTCCCCCTCCCCAAAGTGGAAACAAGGCAGTGTGGGCACATATGCAGTGGGTCCCTCCAAGCCTACAGGTAATGTATCACCCAAAACGGTGATTCCCCAAGATGGTGTTAACGTCTGGAGGCTATGTGTGTTCTGTGAAGAACAACATGCCATGTACAAGTGCAAAGCTCACCCTGATTTACCGTTTTATACGTGCTACACGTATAAAACGACTCAAGGAGTTACGTATATGTACCAGGTGTATAAGGTCACATAATCCTGACATCTGTGCAACTCAAATGTGCACCTGCAATAGATGCCATAAGGGTCAACACAATATAGCACTTTGTGGGGACTCAAGTACAAAGTCTCCCAAACTACAAGTGGAGGAAGGAACTTCCACTTCAGTACAGCTTTGTACCATACTACCTGACATAAGTGTCTTGTCAACAAGATCTGATAATAAATCAGCTCTACCCACTGCTCAATTGATCATTAAAAATGGAAAGTCCAAGGTCACCATACATGGATTACTTGACCAAGGATCCCAAATGACTTTTATCTCAAAGGAGTTGGTAGATGCCTTGAAACTCAAGCCTGTACGAGAAACATGAATAGACATAGCAGGATTCCTGACTAACTCAGGAGCCCAAGTCTGCAAGGTAGTACAACCTAAAGTACGTTTAGGCGGTTATGTGCGAGCGATACAACCTCTTGTCGTAAATAGGTTCCCATCAGACCTGCATGTGTATGGTCTAGGGACAACAGCTAAATTCCTTGAAGAAAAGGGAATCAAATTGGCTGGCAAAATCAAATCAGACAACCTCTCCAATATTAGAATCCTTATGGGATCATATGTCTACTATAAGTTTATCAAAGGAAATGATGAAAAACAGGGAATGATCCTGATACTGTCTGCAGGTGGCTACTTGCTAACAGGCCCAGTATTACGGCTGAAGCAACCCGCACCTGTAGACCACCAGCATGCCAACCCAGTAATGGTTGCATAACTAGGAGAACAGTCTCCACTACAATTCAGTGACATGTCCGAGGATGAGCTTGATCCCCATGTACATATATTATAGGACCTGGCAACTCTTGGCATTGACCCTGAACCACCTAGACCAGATGACGACTAGACTTACAAACAATACCTGGACTCAGTTATCTACAGAGATAATCAATACTGGGTGAGGTTACCATAAAAGCTGAATCACCCTCAGCTACCCGTCAACCATTTTATGGCACAAAACCAATTAAGATCACAGGTGTTGCACTTACAAAGACATCCTGAGAACTTGAAATTGTACCATGAAATAATCAAGAAACAACTCGATGTCAAATTTATCGAAGTTGTGACAAATGATAACCCATAGGAAGGACACTACCTGCTACACCACCCTGTACTGAAAAATTCAGCTACTACCCCACTACGGATAATATTTAATTGCAGTGCTAAGACAAAGCAGAGTAGTGTTTCCTTAAATGACTGCCTTTAAACTGGCCCTAGCCTGACACAAAGGCTATACGACATGCTGTTAAAGTTCCACATCGGGATTTATGCATACACAACAGACATCAGTAAAGCCTTCATTAGGGTAGGTCTCCAAGAAGAAGAATACTGTAACTACACAAGGTTTCTATGGATTAAGGATCCTAACGATCCAAACAGTGAATTAATCACTTACAAGTTTGTGTCTGTTTTGTTTGGTGCCACGTCTTCTCCGTTTCTGCTTCAAGCTACCATAAACACGCACTTGAAGAAGTCCAATAACCCAAATAAAACAGAAATTAGCAATAACTTGTATGTGGACAATTTCCAATCAACAGCCAGCAGTGAAAGTAAACTACTGAACCTAAACCACAAGGCCAATCGAGAATTAATGGGAGCAAATATAACTCCCCAGTCATGGGTCTCCAACAATGCTAAATTAAATCAACTGATAGAAAATGATTTTCCCGACTACCAGGTACCCGAGACGACAAAAGTACTAGGTGTCGAATGGGATACGACAGAAGATCAGTTGACAATCAAGTCGGTGGAGCCAGATACCACCAACCTAACAATGAGAAAATTACTCTCACAAGTAAGCAAACCCTTCGACCCATTGGGACTATTAAGTCCAATCTTATTTAATGGGAAGTTGATAATGCAGGAATGTTGGGAACAAAAGATAGACTGGGATGATCTTCTAACACCTACCTTACAAGAAAAAAGGCAAGGGCTAGTGAAAGATTTAAGTATCCTAGAGTCTGTCAATTTCCCTCGGAACACAGTAAATAAAAAAGAACCAATGAAGCAACATGTATTCTGTGATGCCTTCTGTGAGGCTTATGGCACGGTAGCTTACCTGGTCTCAAATGGGCAAGCCAAACTGCTCACATCAAAGGCCAGAGTGGCACCGTTAAAGAAACGATCATTGCCACTACTGGAATTAGCAGCCATTCTGCTAGGAACAAGATTGGCTCATTATCTGATCAAGGACTTAAGCAACATTCACTTTGAAGAAACAGTGGTATGGTCAGAAAATGAGGCATTGCTACACTTGGTTAAAAACAATAATAGTAAAAATCCTTGCATGAGTAACTGCGTTAAGGAAATACAAGAGTTGTCGGCAGGGTACAAATTGAGATATGTACCCACCAAAGAGAATCCAGCTGACTATCTCTCCCGAGGCCTGATTTTATGGCAATTAACATAGACAGAGATGTGGTTTAATGGACCTCAGTGGCTAATCAGCGACGAGTGGCCTAAACAAAAGCCACAAGTCATTTTGACCAATGTCACTGAGAACCCAGAACTACCTTGGACTTTGGTAATTGACCCTAATCGGTACTCTGAACTGAACAAACTAATAGGTGTCACCCAAGTGGTGCTTGATTTTCTAAAGAAAATAGGAATCAAGCATAAATTCCCTAGTGCCCTAAGGTACTGGGTCAAAAAAGCTCAGACAGACACATTAGGAACAGAATTTGACAATGTCCCTAAGAAGCTACAAAATTTTCTGTGTCTCTGGGTAGACACCAACAATTATAACATAATCAGATGTGGAGACCGCTTACAGCATGCGGACATAGATCTGGAAGCCAAAAATCCAATATTGCTTCCTTGTCACCACATAGTAAGCAAACTAATTGTGTTACACATACACAAATACAACACTCTGCATGGTGGGAAATTAGATTTTCTCACAGACTTAAGACAACAGTACTGGCTACCCCAAGGTAGGCAGACTGTAAAATCCATAATTAAATCGTGTGTTATTTGCCGGAGATACGATGCCAGAGTGTGTCCATATCCTGGCCCTCCTCCTCTTCCAAAGGAACGAGTTGTACATATTCGTCCCTTTGAGACTACAGGAGTAGTTTTCAAAGGAACACTAACGCTAACAGGCACCAAGGACAAAAGAAAAGTAAAGGCATATATCTGTCTTTTCACTTGTGCCACAACAAGGGCAGGCCATCTACAAGTGACTCCCAATATGAGTGCCGAGGCATTCTTACAGGCTTTTGGCAGATTTGCTTCATGTAGATCCTGCCCTAAGTTAATGATCTCAGACATAGGGTCCAACTTAGTGGCAAGAGAAGCATGTCTGAGGAAAATCTGGATAAACCCAAAGGTGCGCACGACCCTAAATCAACAGCAGTGCCACTGGAAATTCATACCTCTCAGAGCCCCAAGGCACGGAGGGTTCTATGAACGCATGATTGGTACGGTGAAACATTCTCTATGGAAAACCCTACACCATCAAAAGATTGACCTACAGGAGCAACAAACCATAGCCATAGAGATAGAAGCACGCGTTAATAACCAACCACTTACCTACCTACCTCTCTGATGATGTTTTGCAGCGTGAACCATTAAGTCCAGCTCAGTATGGGAGACCTCTCAGCACCCTAGTGTCACTTGCAGATGAGGAACCAGAGGATCCTTCATATGTCCGAGACAGTGGTTTGGTTGAATGTTTCAAACATCTATCAGGGGTGATAAGTCGGTGGAATGACGATGATGAGGGAATATCATTATGGGGAAAAACAACCCCAACAACAGAAGCAACTTTAACCCTGGTGACATACTTTAGTTCTGGTGGACAGCGATGGGCCACGCTCAGTGACCTATATGCCAAACAGTCTCTGTTCATCCAGACAGTCAGAGCGTCTTGAGAATAGTGAAAGTAAAGTGTCAGAGCATCTTGAGAATAGTGAAAGTAAAGTGCCGAGGCAACACTATTCTCAAAACATTAGAGAAATAGTTCCTTTAGAACTGGCAGGAAAAGAAGACGTTTAATGACTTTCAGCAGCCAAAATGCCAGGACAGGACATTCGTCCTGAGCGGACTGCGGCACAGCAGTGCAAGCTCTAATTAAAGAACCTCTATAATTCTGATTGCTAGGAATAAAGTGATCACAGTCTTTACCTAGACTTCGACCTGTGTTCCTCGCCCCCTGGCATTATGTCGGAAATCCGACACACGAAATAACATAAGTTATCCATTAAAGAAAAGGAAAATGGGTTATTCTGTGACGTCATCCAACAAGACAAATATTTATACATCTCATCTCTTTTTAAACAACAGTCTAGTGTTTAAACATAATAAAAAAGTGTTCACTAGGACTGAATATAATTTCCAACATCAAAAGTACAGCTTGACTCCTTTTCTACTGTTAAATGAAATCAGAAGTAGAACCTGAACATTGGCTAGTGAGGTCGGCACGTACACCACAGAACTTGTAAACAAAACAACATGAGAGTGCTGTTGGATAATTTGATGCTACAATTACACAGCCTTAGCAGGCCACAACAAAAGTATCAGATAAGGCCCTTTTGTGTTTAATACTGTAGATAGAGTAGTATACATAATTAAATTAACTGTAAATATAACAGTAGATTAGACCACCATATGTAGCAGGATTTATAATTTATATATAAAAGACTAGGTAAACAATTTGTGGTTAATGTTAGGTTAATCCACCTCAAAGTGGTTTAAGCCACATATTGTCTCCCCCCCCCAAACTAGGTGTGCAGAAATATTTTAGCAGGTTGAATCAGAATATATACAGTCCACCAACTAAAAACTAAGAAGAAATAAATATAATATTAAAGTTAACTGAAAAATAAATTAAAGTAAATGTTTTAATAATAAAAAAAAATTAAAGCATGCTAGGATTTTCCCACATGTGTGGGGTGAGTGTGTGAGAGTGTGGGTGGTTGTGTGAAAGTGAGTGAGATTGTGTGAGTGTGTCTCTTCTCTCTCTCTCTCTCTCTCTCTCTCTCTCTCTCTCTCTCTCTCTCTCTCTCTCTCTCTCTCTCTCTCTCCCCCCTCTCTTTTATTCTCTCTTCTCCCTATCTCTTCTCTCACTCTATTTTCTTTCCTCTCTCTTTCTTCTTCTGTCTCTATCTTCCCCCTCTCTCTCTCTTTCTTCTCTCTCTCTCCTTTCTCACTCTATCTTCTTCTTCCTCTTCTCACTCTTATCTTCTCACTCTCTCTCAATTCTTCTCGTCTTCTTCTCTCTCTCATCTACTGCCCTTCTCTTCTACTATCTCTCTTTTTCTCCCTTGTTCTTCTTTCTCTCCTCTTTCTCTCTTTCCCTCTTCTTCTTCACTCTTTCTGCTCTTTCTCTTCTTCTCTTTTTCTCTTCCTCTTTCTCTCTCTCTCTCTCTTTCTCTCTCTCTCTCTCTCTCTCTCTCTCTCTCTCTCTCTCTCTCTCTCTCTCTCTCTCTCTCTCTCTCTCTCTCTCTCTCTCTCTCTCTCTCTCTCTCTCTCTCTCTCTCTCTCTCTCTCTCTCTCTCTCTCTCTCTCTCTCTCTCTCTCTCTCTCTCTCTCTCTCTCTCTCTCTCTCTGTCTCTCTCTCTCTCTCTCTCTCTCTCTCTCTCTCTCTCTCTCTCTCTCTCTCTCTCTCTCTCTCTCTCTCTCTCTCTCTCTCTCTCTCTCTCTCTCTCTTTCTCTCTCTCTCTCTCTCTCTCTCTCTCTCTCTCTCTCTCTCTCTCTCTCTCTCTCTCTCTCTCTCTCTCTCTCTCTCTCTCTCTCTCTCTCTCTCTCTCTCTCTCTCTCTTTCTTCCTTTTGTCTCTCTTTCTCTCTCTATTATCTCCCTTTTCAATTTTATTTTCTCTTTGCTCTCCATATTCTTTTTCCTCTTCTTCTTCTTTCTTTTCTTCTCTCTCTGTTTTCTCTCTATCTCTTCCTCTTATCTTTCTCTCTCCTCTTCTTCTCTCTCTCTTCTTCCTTTACTCTTCTCTCTCTCTTCTTTCTCTTTTTATCTCTCTCTCTCTCACTTTCTATGTTTCTCTCTATCTCTATCTCTCTTTCATCTTGTCTCTCTTTCTCCCCTCTTCTTTTCTTCTCTCTCTCTCTCCCATGAGTTCCCACATGGGCGGCTCATGTGGGAACTAGTTTTCTAACACAAAAGTGTGAAAAACACTCCGCTCTACCAACACGGAGACAACTCTCCCCCCCCTTCTCTAACCCCCACCCCCTCCCAACAGAGCAGATACTGTAAACACACTGCCTCCCAACCATATGCATTTAACAGTCCCTCTATAATCCCCCCACACACCCTCGCCATCCCCACACACCCTCGCCATCCCCTCCCTCTCTCCCACCTCCTTCCCCCTTCAATACACACTCAAACACACCTACCTCCCTCCCCCCCCTTCTCTCTGTCTGCCCCCCCTCTCTCTCTCTCTCTCTCTCTCTCTCTCTCTCTCTCTCTCTCTCTCTCTCTCTCTCTCTTGCTCTCTCTCTAGTAGTGAAGTTGAGGACTAGAGCGATGCGCACCACCTGCCAGGTGGCACTCACATGAGTGGCACCTGGCAGGTGGCACGCGTCGCTCTAGTCCTCAAGGGTTTTGGGGGGGGGAATTTCCCGGATGTTATGACATGTGTCGGAGGAAAGTGGTGCGCGTCGCTCTAGTCCTTGTGGTTTTGGGGTGGTTTTCTGTGTGTTCTGGTCATGAAAGAGGGATGCTATGTTGTTGGGGCTGTAAGAAATGCATGGAAAAGACACGTGAGTGGCACCAGGCAGGTGGCGCGCGTCGCTCTAGTCCTCAAGGGTTTTTGGGGGGAATTTCCCATAAGTGGGGCGCGTCGCTCTAGTCCTCGTGGTTTTGGGGTGGTTTTCTGTGTGTTCTGGTCATGAAAGAGGGAAGCCATGTTGTTGTTGGGATGTAGGAGAGTATGTGGTAGGTGGCACCTGGCAGGTGGCACGCGTCGCCGTAGTCCTCAAGGGTTTTGGGGGGGGGGGGGAATTTCCCGGATGTTAAAACATGTGTCGGAGGTAAGTGGGGCGCGTCGCTCTAGTCCTCGGGGTTTTGGGGAGCTTTTCTGTGTGTTCTGGTCATGAAAGAGGGAAGCCACCCTCGTCGTGAGACTGCTCTGGGTCATTTCGCGGTTAGACAAACCATTAACTCCCCCTACAGGAAGCCCTAAGTGTGAGAGGATGAGAGAGTAGAGTCCAGCAGGAGGGATGTGTACCATTACCCTTAAGCGTTTTTCAATGTCCGTGGAGGGGTGTGTGTACGGGTCACGGGTTAGAGGCTGACTGAAAGACTTTTCCAAGTAGTTGGGTTATATCTCCCCCTCCCGGAGGGTAGGCAATGTCGGCCATTTCTTCCTCAGACAGGGCGGAAGTGGTTGGGCATCCATTACACAGTGCGTTTCGTACTGAAGTGCATTTCCAAGTACTATGGTTGTATCTCCCCCTCCCGGAGGGTAGGCAATGACTGCCATTACTTCCTCGGACATGGCGGAAGTGGTTGGGCATCCGTTACCCAGTGCGTTTCGTTAAGTGGAGATGTAGCTACAGTCAGCAACTCCGTCTCTCTGTCTCTCTCTGTCTCTCTCTCTCTCTCTCTCTCTCTCTCTCTCTCTGTCTCTCTGTCTCTCTCTGTCTCTCTGTCTCTCTGTCTGCCTCTCTCTCTCTCTCTCTGTCTCTCTGTCTCTCTCTCTCTCTGTCTCTGTCTCTCTGTCTCTCTCTGTCTCTCTGTCTCTCTCTCTCTCTCTCTCTCTCTCTCTCTGTCTCTCTCTGTCTCTCTGTCTCTCTGTCTCTCTGTCTCTCTCTGTCTCTGTCTCTCTCTGTCTCTCTGTCTCTCTCTCTCTCTCTGTCTCTCTGTCTCTCTCTCTCTCTCTCTCTCTCTCTCTCTCTCTCTCTCTCTCTCTCTAAAGTCCACCACACGGCACTTCACTTAGTAAACTCAGTCAAAGTCCGGAGGTTAGCGTTTACTAAAAGAGAGAAACATTTCACATCATCACGGAGACGCAGTCTCTACCTACAAATTATTCTTGTTAACTGTGATCACATCATCTGCTGGCTCAAATAAATATCATTGAAATGTATGCATGTTTACTCAATCTCCATCACCTCTTCGTCCTACATCCATCCATTACTGCTGTGCAGAGGTTGTATCACACAACGGGCGTTATCATAGCAAGACTCCTGAATGAATGACCCGGCCGTACCCTCTCCCCGTCCACCCCCACAAACCCATACCCCTACCACCCCCTCCATGGCCGAACCATCACTGCTCCCTTCCCAGACCGGATGTTCCGTTCTAAGCCTTAGTATCACCATTCTTTGCTCAAATAGCATTTTTTTAAGAATATCCAGTCATAAGCTGGTCTTCAATCTTATTATTATAACAAATCTTAATTTGATGTAAACACAACTGCGCGGGATATACATAACCTTGTAAGGTAACACGACCAACATGATGACATCGTTCTTTGCTCAAATATCATTAATGTAACGTGGACAATATACTAACTTCGTTCTTTGCCCAAATAACATTTTAAGAGTAACGAGCAACGTTCTGTCGATGTCTGAATAATGAAATGTAAAACCATGTTTAGCCATTACATCCAAACACAATAAAATATTTTTGTTCCACACATACAAATTCCAAGCAAGTAAGCATATATACGATAATATGGAAAAACACAATCTTGTTACTATTATTAAATTGACTTGTTCATTATCCCGAGTTCAACACTCTCTCTCTCTTAAGACCTACATTATCCAATGTAAACAGTCCGGATGAGCTCTGGGTTAAGTCTGTTTTTCAGTTCTTATAACAAGTCTGTTTTTCAGTTCTTATAACATTTGAAAATGTAAGCGTGGTTACTCATTCCGTCTCGTCGCATCTCGTTAGGGACTGACCTTGAGTCTTTCCATAGCACGAGTTTTCACTCATCATCATCAACCATTAGCAATCATCCGATCCAACAGAAAAAAAACAGAGACTAGTGTTAGCATAATAGGTGAAAAAATAGTCGATCTTTCTCTTATTACGTTTTATTCAATAACTGGTAGACATAACATAACTCGCATATTTATCTTGGTAAAACAAAACATAATAACTGTCAGACAGACAGACAGACAGACAGACATAACACTCAGCATAATGCTGACATATGATGTTAGCATAATAGGTGAAAAAATAGTTGATTTCAATAACTGGTAGACATAACATAACTCGCATATTTATCTTGGTAAAACAAAACATAATAACTGTCAGACAGACAGACAGACAGACAGACAGACATAACACTCAGCATAATGCTGACATATGATGTTAGCATAATAGGTGAAAAAAAGTTGATCTTTCTCTTATTACGTTTTATTCAATAACTGGTAGACACTTACATATTTATCTTGGTAAAAAAGCAAAACATAATAACTAACAGACAGACAGAGACATATCACTCAGCTTAATGCAGTTACACGACTACTAGTTATCAGCGGAGTTTCAAAAAGTTTTTTCTAGCTTTAGGCTTAGATTTTAGATTTTTGCTGGGTTTTTCTATAGTTAGACGATTATCGTTTCGTTTAATCTGTCGTTTGGGTGGGGGAGGTGCTATTATTTCACGCTCAACCTCGCTATCACAGTCGCTGTCACTATCAGTGGTGGTGTCAATATAGCGGGATCTATTAAGATCGTCACCAACTCGTATCCTTCGCAGAGGGGTAAAGTTTTCGTCATCACTGCTTATTATCACCGTCTGAGACATTGTGTTACACTCATCACGACCTCTAGCCCGAGATGTGGCTTTGTGTGAACTTAGTTTAGAGTTGTGGGATGTGGAGGAGGAGGGGTGAGAGCTGGGTTCAGGGTCAAGGTTTGTAGATACACCTTGGAGTGAACTAAGTTGGGGGTTGAGGAAAAGATTCACATCAACGTCAGTCAGCAATCCACGTTGCTGACTGTCTGTAAGCATTATACGCTCACCCAGTAAGGCTTCTACATTCAAATCATTTTCGGTTTGAGTAGCGGGGTTGTCCTCTGAGAGAGAAATAGCGGCAAACACCGCATCATCAAGACCTCCACTCATAGTCAAGAGATCTGGATACTCATCCCCCTGTGAAATATCCACACTCATTCTTACTACTTCTTCTTCAGTCCTATTATCCCTAGTAGTACTACTAGTAGTAGTAGGGTCACTACCCACTCTACACCCCACAGTTAAAAGGCTGGGGGACAGCACCTCTTCAACGGTGTTCATAAAATATAAAGCGTTACCATCCCTCTGATCAGCAGTAGGACTGGTTGGTACACAATGAGGGATGGTGTTACTAGTACTTCTATCACCACAATCTCCATCAGCAGGAGCAGTAGCGGGTGTGGTAGTGGTGTGTGTAGGGAGACACGCACGTGCGGTGCGTGTGGCGACACCTGTCGCGACCTGATCGCTACGGTTGGCAGCACCGGTGTGTGAGGGGAGGCTATCACCGTAGTCGACTGGAGTAGGGGGGAGGACACATCCACCTCCCCGGTGTTCGTGTGTACGTGGGTGGTTCCCAAGAATATAAAGATATTCCCTCCAGAGGTGGTTCTGGTGGGACCAATGCTGCTGCTGCTGCTGCTGCTGCTCACACCGCTGCTAGCTTTCTCCAGATAATCTAAAAAAAAAAATTTACATTACTAGCATAACACACACACACACACACACACACACACACACACACACACACACACACACACACACACTCACTCACACTCTTCAAATTATTGATATTATTTGTTACATCAACATTAGCAAACAACAACAACAACAACAAGCATCTTAGCACAATATGACTCAACTTAAGGGAAAAGTACCTCGTATTATTGCGATGGCTTGTCCTAAGCGCTCATCGCCCTCTGAGTGAGGAGAGGCCACACCGGCGGCGACACCAGAGGCTCGTGCGGTCATCTTGGATTGGTGGGTGGGTTGGTGACTGAGTGTTTACCCTGCCAGGTCAAGGGTGAGCTATATACCCCCATTCACGAGGGTGTCTCCTTACCACACACCTCCACCTCCCACAGCATTAATAATAATAATAATAATAATAATAATAATAAAAAATAATACATAAGGATAATATAAAAGAATCAACTTTAGATTTGTTTTTATTAAGAGATAATAGGAAGAAGTAGATGTACTACATCTCCTCGACATACAGGACATTTGTCACATCTTGTTACACAATCCAAACATATGACCATATGCCTACACGGAATGAGAACCGTGTTTATTTCTTGAGTGAAACATACCTTACAATAAAACCTAGCTGCACCATGCATTGCATTCTCTTCCTCTCGTTCATCTACCTCCACTACAGGGGGAACTGGGCGGGGGAAAATAACACCATGGGATGATAATACTTCTAAGGGAGATTCAGTTACTGCACCTGTGTCCTCACTTTCATCCACTCCATCTAAAAACCATAACATCACCTCTACACAGTTAGATTCGCTAAGGAGAGGTAATATATCCTTTTTAATCTTGAGGTATTCTCTTAGTGCACCTCGCAGGGCGATGTATGGAAATCTTACTGTAGCAGCGAGTCCATTGTAATAATCAAGACCGTGCAGGAGCGCATTTATCAATGTTTCATCAACTGCTATTGTCGGTTGAGGAGGTGAGAAAGGGACTGCATTTTTAATGAAGGCACGATCCTTCTTCAAGTTTAAGTAGACGCAGCTTGGGTAGTACCGGGCGTGGAGAGTCCAGGGGTCGTCTGAAGGTATGAAGTTAACAAGACCACCACCACATTAAAAGCATCGTATATGGTCTCCAACTCCTAAGAAAAAAGAAAAATATATATATATATAAAAAATTTGTTATAAATAAATAAATGAGAAAGTAAATACTAGCACGTCTCAAACAGTCTTGGCTCGTGTGATTACATTAAGACAACAATAATAATAATAATAATAATAATAATAATAATAATAATAATAATAATAATAATAATAATAATAATAATAATAATAATATTATCTTCCAATACTTACCACAAGAGAAAAAGCCAGCACGAGATAATTCTGCCGGAGACTGACCACACATATCAGGCCAGATGATGCCAAATGATGCCAAACGAGACTTATACCCCGCCATCTCTGAGTATATATGGGCATAGAGAATGGTAGAATTCCCGAGTTTTCCTCACTCCATTCCACAGCACCTACAATTATTAAAATAATAATAAATATATATATATATATATTATATATATATAATAATAAATATATATATATATATATATATATATATATATATATATATATATATATATATATATATATATATATATATATATATATATATATAATAAATATATATATATATATATAAATATATATATATAGATCCCTCATCTATAGATATCCCTCATCTATATATATATAGATGAGGGATATCTAAGAGTTTCTGGGTTAGAAGTCTGATAGTCCTTTCTGGCTTAGCATAATTTCCCTTAAGAAGCTGTACTGCACTATCATAACCATAATCAGTGAAGGTCAAATTACAGACCACCTTTAACGCTTCATCCCTTAAGACACCTTGTAAATATGTAAATTTTGTGGTCTTTTGTATAGTGGCATTAGAATCCAATGAATCGACAAATTTGTTCCAGAAGTTATCCCAACTCTCGTCCTCTGTACCAGAGAAAGTTGGGAGACTAAGTGATGGTAATTTGACTTCTGGTTGTGTTGGGTTTTGGGAAGTTGTGGCTGCAATGCTTGTAGTGGCCTTGTGTATGGTTATTAACTTGACAAAGTGTTGTAACTTTGTTCGTATTGCATCTTCAAAATCTGCGTTTTCTTGTACGACAGCTTTCATTGCATCTTCTTTGAAGTTAGTGGCAAGAACATCCTGATATATCTGGATTTGCATTTGTACATGCTGAAATTTGCTCTCTGCAACCTTATGATGACCTTCCAGTTCTACATAATCAACTGGAGTTTGATTGCATAAATCATTGCATTTTTTTATCTTTCGGGTTAAATGACCCTTCATACCTGCGAGGGTTGCTTTTACATTTATTGCATTAGACATGATGGCTGTATTTGCTAGCTGGGTTGCAATTGTTCTAGTGCTAAGCCTTGTTGGACTTTGATTTTGTCTGTTACTAGCACTTGAGCTAGTAGAGCTACTAGTTTCTGAACTAGAGCTGTTTATCATTAAAAAATACATAATTATACAATCATACACACTTTAATTTGAGTGGTAACCTTGTATCTATGCTGGATTTACGTCAAGTTAGCCCCTCAAAATCACTCTTAGTTGGTATAGAGATACAGATTAACACTCAAAAGTGAAGTGATTATAGTTAAATTATTACTATAGTTATGGTAATATTATGTAGACAACACAACTCGGGGGGTTGTCATAAGAAACTGCATAAAAATATGTGCTTGCTAGGTTGTAATATAGGTTCAACTCTAGACAAGTGTAGATTCTTACCCTTACACCAGGTTAGCACAATAAATTAGACTAGGTGGCTGTACAACACCAGCCAAAAATGTCCTATTCTTGTGCAGGAACTGGTTGTAAATAATGTGACATGCAGTAATTGTTTCAGTAATGGTGCAATATTAAATATTATGTAATGTTTATATAAACACTTAAAAAAATATATAAATAAATAAATATAAATAAATAAATGTTTATTTATGTAAGGTACATACATACAAGAGATTTTACAAAGTTTGTTGGATTAATAGATAGAGCTAGTACATACAATGCCTAAAGCCACTATTATGCAAAACGTTTCGGGCAGGAAAAACATTAATGACTAAAGCTTAATACTAATGGATATAAAGAATAAAATGTGGTGAGAACAAATAAAAATAGAGGTAAAACGGGGGGGGAACATGGCTGAAAAAGCAGCACAAATACAATTACAAATTATTACAGACAATTACATTCAAACAGCGTTGTTTTGACGAAAAAAAACAGACATGGGTTGACAACAGAGGGGTAAGGTAGGTTACAGGGAATTTATTAGGTAGTGCTTCATTTTTATCTTAAACTGGTTGAGAGAGGTACAGTCTTTAACATGGTTGGGAAGGTCATTCCACATTCTGGGTCCCTTGATTTGAAGAGCATTTCTAGTTTGATAAGTCGTACTCTATTAATATCAAAACTGTATTTATTTCTGGTGTGGTGCTCATAGGTTCTGTTACAACCTTCAATGAATCTTTTGAGGTCAGGATTGGCATTACAGTTCAGCCTCTTATCAACCTTTTGTAGTGATAAAGCACAAATGTTCTTTTGGTTAAGGCCTCGGAACACTAATAGTGCTTGTTGTAAGTTCTGGTCACTTGTTAGCTGAGATTGAAAAAGTTAGGCAAGAAACTGTATAGCAGTGTCTTCCTGCTATAATAATATATGTGTAAATATTGCTCATATGTTTATATAGATCCTAATCAGGATCTTGTATCTAGGTTCAAAGGACCAAACTCATGTGGAAAAATCCTAGCAAGCTTTAATTCTTTTATTCAATTTTTTATGCAATTATTTAATTTATTTTTCAGTTGACTTTAATATTATATTACTTTTCTTCTGAGTTACTTCTTAGTTCTTAGTTAGAGGACTGTATATATTCTGATTCAACCTGCTATAATATTTCTGCACACATAGTTGAGGGGGGGGGGGCAATTTGTGGCTTAAACCACTTTGAGGTGGATCCTTCATAAACCACAAATTGTTTACCTAGTTTTTAATATAAAATTATAAATCATACCATATATGGTGGTCTAATCTACTGTAATACTTAATTTAATTATGTATACTACTCTATCTACAGTATTAAAAACAAAAGGGCCTTATCTGATACTATAGTTGTGGCCTGCTAAGGCGGTGTAAATGTAGCATCAGATTGGGGTGTGGCCCTGTGCCTCAGAGTGCCACGTAATGGTGGCTATCTGGAGGCCTGCAAGGCTTGATGTAAAGCAGAGTAACAAATTTCTATAATTATGTTGGGAGCCAACTATCTGCTTCAGTAACTTCCCTCACCATTATCTGTTTGAGATGTTTAACATTAGTAAAAGCACACCAACATATTAAGGCACAGGTATGACATGAATAAGTGGGAAGTATAATGTTGAGTACGTACTTGGTTGAGCATTAAAGCTCTCTTATAACCGGCTACCTAACTAATATTGACCAGTGCACACTACCAATAAGAAGTTATAAGGCAGTCGGACACTCAGGTGTTCTGTTGGGTGGTAGAACTGGTGTGGTAGTTCCTTTAGGACAGAGGAGAATGTCTGTCGTTGAAGACTCGTATCACAATTCTCCAACAGCACTCTCATGTTGTTTTGTTTACAAGTTTTGTGGTGTACGTGCTGATTGCCAATGTTTTGGTTCTACTTCTGATTTAATTTAACAGTAGCAAAGGAGTCAAAAGTCAAGCTGTACTTTTGGTGTTGGAAATGATATTCAGTCCTAGTGAACACTTTTATTACGTTTAAACACTAGACTGTTGTTTGAAAAGAGATGAGATGTATAAATATATGTCATGTTGGATGACGTCACAGAATAACCTATACTCCTTTTCTTTAATGGGTAACTTATGTTATTTTGTGTGTCGGATTTCTGACAACACACCCTCTCACACTCTTGCACATTTAGGGGTAACATATGGTAGAGGTGTACACTAGGATGAATGAACATAACAAAGGGGACAAACATAGGGTATTAAAAGTAACAACACAAGGCAGAACTCAAAATAGAGTATAAAATTGGAAAAATTTAGATTTAAGAAAGAACTTCATGGGTAAATACATTTTCTTTGTACTTCAAAGTTCATGTTTTCAATGTTACAAAGTTCCAATTAACTACCATACATGCAGTTAAAGTTTATTTTATGTTTATGTTTTTTATGTTAAATTATTTTTTTTATTTGTTTCTATATTTTCATAAAGCATGCTTACCGTCTTATTCCCAGTTTTATGATAATTTTACAAGGTTTTAAACATAAAGTTCAATATAATATTATGGTTTCATACAGAAATTATACGTTAATATTACATCATAATAACATAACGATGCCGTGTACATAACGTTATATTGACATCATATAAATGTTATATTTATGGTATAGGAATGTAAATTGAATACGTTTACATAAAGTAAACAAAAAAAACAAAATGTGCACTGAAAATTGTTTATTTTTAAATATAAAGCATGAAAACATTATAATTCTATAGCATTCACTATTATTTTAAAAATTTTACTTAAATCTTAAAAAACTGTGTCAAGAATATATGTTTTTAGTTATCTCTAATGGTTTTAAGGATGTCATAAGTACCTATTTATGTCAATAGTTACAGTAATCTCTTGAAACCTGGCAAAATGAAGCTACGCGTCTCATGCTTGGGGCTCCAACGTCCACGAGAATAGTTAACATGAGAGCAGAGTTAAAATTACCTACCATAAGTGAGAGAATTTTGTCTATTAGCACAGTTTTAGGTGTAAAGGCATTGAGTAGATCGAGACAACACATGAAGTTTCAAGCTAAACTTTCTAATATGCTGCACTCACCTGAGGTCTATAGAAGAAGAACGAAATCTGATTATGTATTTTGGTTCTACAGGGTAGCCAACTCCATCAAAATATTAAATATGTACCCAACTCAATTAATGATTAATCAACCAATTGCTCCATGGGACAACTGGGATCTATCAGTTGATTTTGTAAATGCGCCCAAGAAAGATAGTGTGCACTCTACATTATTAAAACAGTTAACTCTGAAAAGCATCACTGAAAGTACTCAGAGTATGGGTAACGGTGTGTATCAGTGCTATACCGACGGCTCTGTAGAAGAAGGTGGACGATGTACCGGATGTGCATGCAATATATTTGAACAATCTTCTCTCGTACATACAGCAATGAAGCGCGTCAATGACTGGGCAAGTACAACTCAAACCGAACTTGCAGGCATATACCTTGCCACTGAATTTTTAAAAGACAAAGGCAGTGGACTTATATACTGTGACTCGCAGAGTGCACTCCTGGCATTGAACGCACATAGTAGTGACACCCATAAAATAGTCAGTGATATTCGAATGAATGTTTTAGCTGCTAAAGAAAACAGATTTGAAATTAAATTCCTATGGATACCATCACATGTTGGCATCTCAAGGCATGACACTGTTGATATGCTTGCAAAGACCGCCTGTAGAAAACCAGTGGTAGAAATTGATATGGGTGTTTCATTAGCAGTGACAAAGAGAATACTTAAACAAATATCTAATGAAGATCTCACCGACCTAACAAATTCACAAAGACCTGAAAGTTGTAGCATTAAATATTATGATAGATATCGTGAGGAGACATTCACATATGGGACTAATAGAACAAGAACCCGGCAATGTGATGTTATAGTGGCCAGAATTCGCCTGGGATATAGACGTATCTATAAATGGGCGAATGGGCGACGGCAGGATCCCCAAGGATCTCCTGTACGGAGAGCTGAGGCAGGGAAAGCGTCCAGTAGGCAAGCCCCAGCTACGGTACAAAGACGTATGCAAAAGGGACCTGAAAGCCATGGACGTCGATCTTGCTATATGGGAGACACTGGCTGCAGACCGTTCAGCCTGGAGGCAGTCTGTTCAAAGAGGTCTCTCCAAGTTCGAGGAGTCACTTGCCAAGGAATCGGAGGCAAAGAGACAGAGAAGGAAAGCCGGTAACCAGGAAGACAGACCAGAATCGGACTTCGTTTGTGCTCGGTGTGGGAAGGACTGCCACTCTCGGATTGGCCTCATCAGTCACACCAGACGCTGCACCAGGATTGACAACTAGGGCGCAACTCCATAGTCTCCCGAGACTGAAGGATGCCTACTATAGACGTATCTAGCAGCTTTCTCAAAACCCAAATGTCGAGTACACAATTTGTCAGCTTTGTGAAAGAGAAATCATGCACACTCTTGAACATTATATTGTAGAATGCCCCATATTGTCTGACTTTCGCCCTCCTGGGCTGAGGTATGCTGAACTGTGTAATTACTATATTAGTACTGGAACACTTGATGATATATTGGACTTGTATCCAAGATTGACCATGTAATGTATCATTTATACAATGTATGTATGTGATGTAACTATATAACCTGAGCTTGTAAAAGCACCCTAATCACCTTTAGTGATTAAGTGCTTAATTGCACACTAGTTTCTCTGTCAGCTATCTCACCCTGTCAGAGTAAAAGAGACAAATGTATGTGAATGCATGTGTGTATATATGCATGTATATATGTATATGTACGTATATATGTGTGTGTATGTATATGTATGTGTATAAAGTACATATGGAAGCTGATCAGAATTGCATTTCACCATTGTAAATGCACATTAATGACACTTCGAACACTTTATGTAGGGCATACGTAAATCTGTGTATCTATGCATTTACGTATGTAGGTTATCTTAGCATTTTAAAAGTACTGAATCATCTTCTGTGGTTGATTGTTCAATAAATCATTGAACTATATGTTTAACTGTTCTCTAACCCTGTCTATGGAGGACAGAAGAAAATGTATATATGCTGGTTAGCATTGTAAATGTGTGGCCACGTTTGTGGTAGAAAATAATAATAATAATAAAAAAGTATCACCTCTGTGGCACCATTTAAAAACATCCACAAACGTTCTGTGTTTGTTGGGAAATACTCAGGGAAAATGACAGAGTGGACATAGATGAAATGTTCACATAGAATACTAACAGAACGAGGGGACATGGGTGGAAGCTGGAAACTCAGATGAGTCACAGAGATGTTAGGAAGTTTTCTTTTAGCATCAGAGTAGTGGAAAAATGAAATGCACTTAAGCAGCAGGTTGTGAAAGCGAATTCTATTCATAATTTTAAAACTAGATATGATTAGGAAATAGTGCTGGAGTCATTGCTGTAAGCATCCAATGGCTTGAAAGGCGGGATCCAAGAGTCAATGCTCGATCCTGCAGACACAAATAGCTGAGTACACACAAGCACACACGTTTAAACATGTTTAACTATTGAGAGTTACATGCTCACTCTCATACTCACTGCACTTCAAAGAGCTGAAGCTCTTCCCACACACATAAACAAATGTAAAACAAATACAAATAGTAAATACACACACACTCGTTCAAAACATGTTTAAACACACACACACACACACACACACACACACACACACACACACACACACACACACACACACACACACACACACACACACACACACACACACACACACACACACACACACACACACATACACACACACACATACAAAAGCATTTTTCCTGCTGAGAGGTCGGGGCCCAAGAACTGAAACTCAACCCCACATAAGCACAGTTAGGGTTACACCCCTGAAACACTGATGCCACAATCCATGTAAGCACAATTAGGTTACACCCTTAACATGTTTGACTATTGAGAGGTGGGACTAAAGAGCCGAAGCTCAACCAATAGGAGGATACAACTAGGAGAGCACACACACACACACAGATCCGCTGAGAGTTGTGACCCAAAAACTGAAACTCAACTCAACGTAAGTTCAATTAGGGTTACAAATAGATGAACTCACACTCACACACCCACATGCATGTGCGCACGCAGAAAAAATCTTCCTCAGAGAGACGGTGTCCATGAACTGGAGCTCAACACCACATAAGTACAATTAGGATTACACCCTTCAAACACTGAGGTGAGTACAACTAGGTGAGCTCACACACACACACGCGCGCATGCGCTCCCGCACACACAAAGAAAACATTCATCCACAGAGAGGTGGGGCCCTAGAACTGATGCTCAACCCCACGTAAGCACAATTAGGGTTACTCACCTCAAACACTACTGCCAAACACTGATAAACACAATTGATCCCTGATAATCTCAATTAATGAATGGAAAAAGCATGTTCCTTTATAACATATCTGATTAGAACCACTGTTACATCAAGATCATGTACGATAACAAGTGTCTCGCCCTGTCAATAAGGGAACTACTTACTGTACTACGCAGAAAATCCTCAGCTCTTGCCATACTTATACGCAGCTCTAGCACGAGACGATGAAGCCGTGTTGTTGGGGCCCATGCTGGCGGTGTTCATACCGGTGTAGGCCGTGGTGTTGGGGCCAAGACAAAAATTGCAGGTGTACTTGTGTGGGAGAATTGTGACTATTTGACTATTTTTTCCAACAAATTCCAGCATTTGAAGGTACCAATGTTGTTGGAAAACCCTTATTCCCCTATACTGGTGATGATATTGCTGAAATTGATTATTTTATGGCAAATTTCGATCAGCCATTCATGGAGCATCTCGTTGCAGAGACGCACCGATATGCTCTGCAATATATTGCCTTGGCACTGTCAAGGCCCCCAGGAGGGAAATGTCAGTGGTTGGCACTGGTAATGCAGTGGGTGAATGCCAACTGAGAAAATGTGATAAAATGTTATCAATGCACTGGAGTGACAGGCCCGAGGTGAATATGTTGACAACTATTCACTCCGATGCAATGTTGGCCAGTGGCAAAGTCAACTTTGCAACAGGGATGAAAATGTATAAACCTTATTGTGTTATTGACTACAATGTAAATATGCGTTTAGTAGATAAATCTAACATGATAGTTGGTTCCATTAAGTGCATGAGAAAATCTGTGAAGTGGACCAAGAAATTGTTTTTCCATCTTGTTGATGATAGAGTGCTGAACTGTTTCAACACGTAACTCGTAAAATCTTACAAGAGACCACCTATCCGTATATTCAGTGTCGCTGTAGTGTCGTAACTACTGGTGAAATATGGGGGTGGAGGGCAGCATTGTGATGCATGGGTTGCCAGCAACAATGTCTCATGAGTTCCTGAAACTCAGGTTTAAAGATTATATTGCTGTACACAAACTTGGCTATATGCAAAGCCCAGAAACACGTGTAAAAGGGTAAACGTTACTGCGTTGTTTGCAAGAACACGCAACGTAAGGAACAAAAGTGAAGATCCATCTGCACTTGGTGTGTTGAATGCAAAGTGTCCTTGTGCCATGTTGACTGCTTCAGTGAATATCACACACTCGAACATTTCTAAGTGTTGTATATAGTCTGTGATAGTGTACAGTGTAAATAAGTTGTAAATGTAAATAATTGAACATGTAATATAGAAAATATGAAAAATTTTTATGGGGACATTTGTGATACATGTAACAGTTTCTTTGAACAATGTGGATGTCCTACTGCCTGAATATTGTAAACATGTTCAATATACATAGGATTTGCCAGAAAAAACTCAAAAATGCATTTGTAATTGTGCGAAAAAATGAACATAAAAATATTTGAGGTAACTCCCGTTTGCTGGATCTGGCTCGGAACTGCCTTCGGGAGCCTTCGCCATAGGTGACCACCAAGCCATGACGTCACACGCCATTTTCTGGACACCACTGCGGCCAAAGTAAGTACAATTGTACAATATTTTTAAAATATATGTAATCAGGAGAGAGTATTTACATATTTTGGAATTCAAAAGAAAATTCCAATGATTTTTTTTAGGTCAACGGGTGTGTCATATTTTAAGGCAGTGCAGCACAGTGGTAAAAATGTTGAATACTGTTTTTTTTATATTGGTTATCCAGGTTTTCCAATATTGCCATGGTCTGAAGAGTAGAGAGATTTATGCCGTAGAGCATGTGGGCCACCTGCCAGCTTGTGCAAGAGGAGGTGCACCAGCTGCCAGGTAGTCCAAGTATGGCATGCTCTTTGACAAAAGGGCATAAAGTGGGTGTTGTTTATGTGTATGTGTGTAACCATAAACCTACCCATATGCAATAAAGCATATACACCAGCTGTGACAGATGGCTCACCATCTGTCCAGGAGGGCGTGCTCTACGGAATAAGGGGTAAAGTGGACAGAGCTTATGTTCTTGTGTGGGAGTTCAACTGTGTGTGTGTGTGTGTGTAACCACAAAGTCCACCCCTACGCCATAGGACATGCCCACCAACTGTGATAGGTGAATCACCATCTTTCCACGAGGGGGTGTTCTATGGCGTAAGGGAGTAAAGTGGGTGGGGCTTGTGTGTGTGTGTTTGTGTGTGTATGTGTGTGTGTGACTGGAAACCCCTACCTATACGCCATCTGTGACAGGTGGATGATGCTCAATGTCGACGAAGGGTTGGTCTCAATGTGTTGGTCTCCTTGATGTATGAAGGGAACAGGGTCTGTGAGTGTCACACACACACACACACACACATTAATGATAGCAATGTTTTTCCATCATATTTCTGCCTGGGTCTTCTGTCGTTTGGTGGGGGGGGGGGTTATATACGACTACTACTATAATTTTTTGTCCTCCAATTGCTATGGTACCTATTCTGTAGTCATTGAAATCTTCACAGCCCTGAATAACCATCTCTTCAAAACTCCAGGCTTTTCTTATCAGCAGATCTACACCACCTCCTCCTCCTCTTCCTCTTTCTCCTCTCTCTTTCCTCACTACTTAGTAGTCCTGTGGAAGCACTGCATTTGTTATGATTTTTGTTAGCTTTCTTTCTGTGAGTGCTATTATGTCTAAGTTTTCCTCTAGTGCCCATTCTCCAAGTTCACTTGTTTTATTTGTAATCCTATCTATGTTAGTGAACATTGCCATGAAGCTCATTTCCTTCTGTTCATTCTCTTGTCCCCTTCTTGGTGAGCATTTTGCTGATGGAGAAAACTGTTCTATAGGTGTGAAGATTTGTGAGGTGGTTAACATAGTCACAGGATTCTGGGGTGAGGGATCAAGGGAAGGTTGAGGACAGGGAGGGTACGTGGTAAGGAGAGGGGAAACATAGAGGTTGTGGGCTGAGGGGGAGGAAGGATATTGAGAGTATGGGATGAGGGGGGGGGGTAGGAGGAAAGGGGGAAGGGGGACATGTTGGGAATGGGGAGAGGGGTGACAGGGTCGGTAGGTGGGGGGGGAGGTAGGGTTCATTAGGCATTTGAGTGGGGGCAGAAGCGGTGAGGGGTAGGGAGGGTTTCTATGTGAAGGAGGGTGGTGGTTTTTCCCTCCCCTCTGTTGTTGCTGGTTGTGGGTTCTCCCTTCGCTACTGGGAATGTTGTGTTGGGGGCAGTGATTTCCTGGTTTTCTCCCTTCACCCTGCGCTTCTTCCTTGCCTCTGTCGCCATGGCCCTCTTCTCCTCCTTTCTCCTGTCCCTCTGGAGGAATACTTTTTGTATTCTTCCACATATTGCAGATTACTCTTCCTTTCTAGAATAGCCTTCTTCATGGTCTCGTTTTCAAACATTTTCTTTATCAGGCGGTCTCTGTACTTGTTGTACCAGCCAACCTGAAAAACCTTCTCAATATTTTTTTTCAGCCACTTCTATCTTTAACCGCTTTAGAATTTCATTCACTGTCTCTCTGTCCTTGCTATTTCATTCTTGCCTATTGGAGCCTCCCTGTTCTTTGATGCCTAAAGCTACCACTGGTCTTTTTCTTTCTAGCAGCTGACTGGTGCACATTGCTGCTTCCTCTGAGGTAGCTGCTTGCATGGCTACCTCCCTCACTGTGGCCATTGATTCTGAGCGCTTTTTCAGTACTTCTGCAAATGTTTCACGTACAGAGGCATTCACTTCCAATGAACCATTTCCATCTACCTGTCGGATGATTATCTGATGTTCAGACTCAGTATTTTTGTGAGGGGGATTTATCTCCTCTTTACTTCCTAGTGCATTCCATTTGTCAACCACTCTGACACTAAACGTGTGCTCCTTGTGTTAAATAGTCTGTCTTTATCTACCCTATCAATTCCTTTGAGAATCTTGAATGTAGTGATCATGTCCCCCATAACTCTTGTCTTCCAGCAACGGAGGGTTTAATTCCCACAGTCTTTTCCTGTAGCTCGGCTACCTCACAGCTCTCAGTACTTCTCAGCTCGGGTACTAGTCAGGTGGCAAGCCTTCAAACCTTTTTTCAGTTTTGTCCAGGGTTCGCCCTAACATATGTAGTATACAAAGGTCTGAATGATCCCTTACACAAGTTTCTAAATGCCGTTCTTACGTTGGCCAACCTGGCATATGCTGCTGATGTTATCCTCTTGATATGGGCTGCAGGGGACAGGTCTGGCTTCATATCAACCCCCAGGTCTTTTTCTCTCCCTGACTCTTGAAGAATTTTATCTAAAAAATGACACCTAGTATCTGGCCTTCTGCTCTCTACAACTATCTGCATTACATTATATTTGCCTGGGTTAAACTCTAACAACCATTTCTTCGACCATTCCTTCAGTTTGTCCAGGTCTTCTTGAATCCTCAAGCATTCCTCCTCTGTCCTAATCCTCCTCATAATTTTGGCATCGTCAGCAAGCACTGAGAGTTTGTGTGTGTGTGTGTGTGTGTGTGTGTGTGTGTGTGTGTGTGTGTGTGTGTGTGTGTGTGTGTGTGTGTGTGTGTGTGTGTGTGTGTGTGTGTGTGTGTGTGTGTGTGTGTGTGTGTGTGTGTGTGTGTGTGTGTGTGTGTGTGTGTGTGTGTGTGTGTAATGGATGGGTGGGGGCGAGGGCGGTCACAACCTTCTCATTGCGGTGAGAAGGTCGAGGTGTTAGATGTGTGTGTTTGTGTGTGTGTGGTGAGAGGTGGTGGTACGTTGGGGGGTTAGCCGGTGGTGGAAGGGAGGGAAGAATGGAGAGAGGGAGAAAGATGGAATTAATGAGAGAGTGAGTGTGTGTGTGTGTGTGTGTGTGTGTACTCACCTAGTTGTACTCACCTAGTTGTGTTTGCGGGGGTTGAGCTCTGGCTCTTTGGTCCCGCCTCTCAACCGTCAATCAACAGGTGTACAGATTCCTGAGCCTATTGGGCTCTATCATATCTACACTTGAAACTGTGTATGGAGTCAGCCTCCACCACATCACTTCCTAATGCATTCCATTTGTCAACCACTCTGACACTAAAAAAGTTCTTTCTGATATCTCTGTGGCTCATTTGGGCACTCAGTTTCCACCTGTGTCCCCTTGTGCGTGTTCCCTTTGTGTTAAATAGACTGTCTTTATCTACCCTATCAATTCCCTTCTAAATCTTGAATGTGGTGATCATGTCCCCCCTAACTCTTCTGTCTTCCAGCGAAGTGAGGTTTAATTCCCGTAGTCTCTCCTCGTAGCTCATACCTCTCAGCTCGGGTACTAGTCTGGTGGCAAACCTTTGAACCTTTTCCAGTTTAGTCTTATCCTTGACTAGATATGGACTCCATGCTGGGGCTGCATACTCCAGGATTGGCCTGACATATGTGGTATACAAAGTTCTGAATGATTCTTTACACAAGTTTCTGAATGCCGTTCGTATATTGGCCAGCCTGGCATATGCCGCTGATGTTATCCGCTTGATATGTGCTGCAGGAGACAGGTCTGGGGTGATATCAACCCCCAAGTCTTTTTCCTTCTCTGACTCCTGAAGAATTTCCTCTCCCAGATGATACCTTGTATCTGGCCTCCTGCTCCCTACACCTATCTTCATTACATTACATTTGGTTGGGTTAAACTCTAACAACCATTTGTTCGACCATTCCTTCAGCTTGTCTAGGTCTTCTTGAAGCCTCAAACAGTCCTCTTCTGTTTTAATCCTTCTCATAATTTTAGCATCGTCCGCTACATTGAGAGAAATGAATCGATACCCTCTGGGAGATCATTTACATATATCAGAAACAAGATAGGACCGAGTACAGAGCCCTGTGGGACTCCACTGGTGACTTCACGCCAATCGGAGGTCTCACCCCTCACCGTAACTCTCTGCTTCCTATTGCTTAGATACTCCCTTATCCACTGGAGCACCTATACACCTGCCTGTCTCTCCAGCTTATGTACCAGCCTCTTATGCGGCAATGTGTCAAAGGCTTTCCAACAATCCAAGAAAATGCAGTCCGCCCAGATCTCTCTTTCTTGCTTAATCTTTGTCACCTGATCGTAGAATTCTATCAAGCCTGTATGGCAAGATTTACCCTCCCTGAACCCATGTTGGCGATTTGTCACGAAGTCCCTTCTCTTCAGATGTGTTACCAGGTTTTTTCTTACGATCTTCTCCATCACCTTGCATGGTATACAAGTCAAGGACACTGGCCTGTAGTTCAGTGCCTCTTGCCTGTCGCCCTTTTTGTATATTGGGACCACATTCGCCGTCTTCCATATTTCAGGTAGGTCTCCCGTCTCCAGTGACTTACTATACACTATGGAGAGTGGCAAGCAAAGTGCCTCTGCACACTCTTTCAGTATACATGGTGAGATCCCATCTGGACCAACAGCCTTTCTAACATCCAGATCCAGCAGGTGTCTCTTGACCTCCTCTCTTGTAATTTCGAATTCTCCCAAGGCCGCCTGGTTTACCTCCCTTTCTCCTAGCACAGTGACCTCACCTTTTTCTATTGTGAAGACCTCCTGGAACCTCTTGATGAGTTCTTCACACACCTCTCTGTCATTCTCTGTATACCTGTCCTCGCCTGTTCGAATTTTCAATACCTGTTCTTTCACTGTTGTTTTCCTTCTGATGTGACTGTGGAGTAGCTTTGGTTCGGTCTTGGCTTTGTTTGCTATATCATTTTCAAAACTTTTCTCTGCTTCTCTTCTCACCCTGACGTACTCATTCCTGGTTCTCTGGTATCTCTCTCTGCTTTCTGGTGTTCTGTTATTCCGGAAGTTCCTCCACGCCCTTTTGTTCAGTTTCTTCGCTTCCATACATGCCCTATTATACCATGGATTCTTCTGTTGCTTCTCGGATTTTTCCCTTTGGGCTGGGATGAACCTGTTTACTGCCTCCAGACACTTTTGGGTAACATAGTCTATCATACCCTGTACAGACTTATCTCTGAGGTCTGTGTCCCAGGGTATTTCACTTAGGAAACTTCTCATCTGTTCATAATTCCCATTTCGGTATGCCAGCCTTTTGATTCCTAGTTCTTTTTTGGGGGAGATAAGTCCTAGCTCTACCAGGTACTCAAAGTTCAATACACTGTGGTCACTCATTCCCAAGGGCGCTTCCATCTTAACTTCCTTTATATCTCACTCGTTTAGGGTAAATATCAAATCAAGCATTGCTGGTTCATCTTCTCCTCTCATTCTTGTTGGTTCTTTGATGTGCTGGCTTAGAAAGTTTCTTGTTGCCACGTCCAGCAGCTTAGCTCTCCATGTTTCTGGTCCTCCATGGGGGTCTCTGTTCTTCCAATCTATCTTCCCATGATTGAAGTCTCCCATAATTAGTAGTCCAGATCCATTCCTGCTAGCAACAGAAGCTGCTCTTTCTATTATGTTAATGGTGGCCATGTTGTTTCTATCATATTCCTGTCTAGGTCTTCTGTCATTTGGTGGTGGATTATATATGACTACGACTATAATTTTTTCCCTCCATTTGTTACGGTACCTGTTATGTAGTCACTGAAACCTTCACAGCCCTGAATATCCATCTCCTCAAAATCCCAGCCTTTTCTTACCAGCAGAGCTACACCACCCCCACCTCTTCCTTCCCTCTCTTTCCTCATAACATAATAGTCCTGTGGGAACACTGCGTTTGTTATCGTTTTCGTGAGCTTTGTTTCTGTGAGGGCTATTATGTCTGGGTTTTCCTCTCGTACCCGTTCTCCAAGCTCATTTGCTTTATTTGTAATTCCATCTATGTTAGTGTACATCGCTGTGAGGCTCACTTTCTTCTGTCCCTTTTCAAATCGCCTCCTTGGTGAGTGTTCTGCTGGTGGGGGAGGCTGTTCCATGGGTGTGAGGACCTGTGAGGTGGATAACAGGGTCTCAGAGGATACTGGGATGAGGGGTGGGGGATCCAGTGAAGGGGGAGGGACAGGGAGGGTATGGGCTGAAAGAGGAGGAAGGACAGGAAGGAAAGGGGGGGAGGGAGGACTCGGGAGGAGGGGAGGGGTAGAAGGGTGGGGATTGGGTGTGGGGGGAGGGAGATTTGGCTGAACATTTGAGTGGGGGCAGGGAGGGTTTGGGGTAGGGGGGTTTTCTATGCAGAGGAGGGTGGCGCGGTTGTCCTCCCTTCTGGTGTCACAGGGTAGCTGGTTGTGGGTTCCCCCCTCGCCTCTGGGGGTGTTGTGTTTGGAGCTGTGACTTCCTGGTTTTCCCCTCTCGCCCTGCTCCTCTTCCTTGCTTCTGCCGCCATGGCTCTCTCTCTTATCATGTCTCTCTGGAGGAATATATTTTTGAATTTTCCCACGTTTTTCAGGGAGCTCTTCCTTGATAGGATCTTCTCCTTTGTACTCTCGTTTGCAAACACTATCTTTATCATTCGGTCTCGGTCTTTGTTGTACCAACCTAGCCTGAAAACCTTCTCAATGCTATGCTCAGCCCCTTCCATGTCTAGTGCCTTTAGTACTTCATCCACTGCTGCTTTGTCCTTGTCATTCCACTCAGTCCTATTATAGCCTTCCTGGTCTTTAATACCCACAGCAACCACTGATCTGTTCCTTTCCAGCAGTTGGCTAGTGGAGTGTGCCGCCTCCTGTGAGGTGGCTGCTTTCATGGCCACCTCCATCACTGCAGTCATTACTTCAGAGTTATTTTTTTTTAGTATTTCTGCAAATGTTGCTTTTATTGTGGCATTCTCATCCAAAAAACTATTACCACCTTCTCCCTGGATGGTTTTCTGAGTCTCAGCCTCGATACCATTCTCTTTGAGGGCTCTAATCTCCTCCTTTGCTGCTGTCAGCTCTCTTTTCAGGTTGCTTATTTCGTTCTTCATTTCCTGCATCATTTCTTGCATCTCACTCTTGATGTCCTCCAGAAACTGGGCGAACATTTCCTTCACTTCGTCACCTTGGCTCTTCCCTGTTCTCCTGGTACCTCTGGCTACCATGCTTGCTCCTGTTCCTATAGTTGTGCCGTGATAGGATTTGTCAGGAGGGCAGAGCGGGATGGGGGAGGCAGGAGAGAGAGAGAGGAAGAGAGAGAGAAAGAGAGAGAGGGAAAGGGAGTGATAAAGGAAGAGATAAAGGGGTGGGTGGGGGCGATTCGACCTTTCCACTGAAGTGAGAAGAAAGTAAAAGGGGAGGGGAGGAGGAGATGGAGAGAGAGGCGGGAGGGAGAGAGAGAGGGAGAGGAGAGGGAGATAGATGGAGAGGGAGAGAGCGGGTGAGGGAGTGAGGGGGGAGGTGTGTGTGTGTGTGTGTATGTGTGTGTGTGTGTGTGTGTGTGTGTGTGTGTGTGTGTGTGTGTGTGTGTGTGTGTGTGTGTGTGTGTGTGTGTGTGTGTGTGTGTGTGTGTGTGTGTGTGTGTGCGTGCGTGCGTGTGTGTGCGTGTGTGTGTGTGGGCAAAGAGGGAGGGGGAAGGAAAGAGGGAGGGTGGGAGAAAGAGAGAGAGAGAGAGAGAGAGAGACCTTGTATGCTCGGAGCTCCTAAACGTTACAAAGGAGGTGGTTGAGGTACTGGGATTAAAAATAGAGATAATAAATTTAGTGATTATTCTAATATTCAAACCGCCAAATGCAACGGCTGAGGAATTCACAGAACAGATAAACAAAATAGAGAATAGCCTTGATAATTTGGAGAACCCGATATCTGATATTATCTTCCTAGGTGACTTCAACTTGCCTAGTCTCAGGTGGAGAATAGCAAACAATAATATTATTCTCTGAGGCTGTGGGTCCCTATAATTGCACCAGTGGTGGTACCCCCCTATATATATATATATATATATATATATATATATATATATATTAGTATATTTTGGTAGCAGTCTTTCCTGTAGACATATTTTATTAAATATGACCGAAAAAGTAAGATTAATAATTCTAACACGAATTTTCTCAATCTTTCGTACATTATGCTTCACTGTTGGAGGTAAATAAAAAATCACTTCTCCAAAATTCATTTTTATTTCTAGTCTGACGCGACACGGGCGCGTTTCGTAAAACTTATTACATTTTCAAAGACTTCACAAATACACAACTGATTAGAACTTGCGTTTCCCTGATTTTATATCTACATTTGAGTGAGGTGGGAAGGGTGATGTGGCATTACATTTGAGTGAGGTGGGAAGGATGATGTGGCATTAACACAAGACAGAACACTAGAGGATATTAACAGGGTATTAAAAGTATCAACACAAGACAGAACACGAAACAATGGATATTGAATAGAAGTGTTTGTAGAAAGCCTATTGGTCCATATTTCTTGATGCTTCTATATTGGAGCGGAGTCTTGAGGTGGGTAGAATATAGTTGTGCAATAATTGGCTGTTGATTGCTGGTGTTGACTTCTTGATGTGTAGTGCCTCGCAAACGTCAAGCCGCCTGCTATCGCTGTATCTATCGATGATTTCTGTGTTGTTTACTAGGATTTCTCTGGCGATGGTTTGGTTATGGGAAGAGATTATATGTTCCTTAATGGAGCCCTGTTGTTTATGCATCGTTAAACGCCTAGAAAGAGATGTTGTTGTCTTGCCTATATACTGGGTTTTTTGGAGCTTACAGTCCCCAAGTGGGCATTTGAAGGCATAGACGACGTTAGTCTCTTTTAAAGCGTTCTGTTTCGTGTCTGGAGAGTTTCTCATGAGTAGGCTGGCCGTTTTTCTGGTTTTATAGTAAATCGTCAGTTGTATCCTCTGATTTTTGTCTGTAGGGATAACGTTTCTATTAACAATATCTTTCAGGACCCTTTCCTCTGTTTTATGAGCTGTGGAAAAGAAGTTCCTGTAAAATAGTCTAATAGGGGGTATAGGTGTTGTGTTAGTTGTCTCTTCGGAGGTTGCATGGCTTTTCACTTTCCTTCTTATGATGTCTTCGATGAAACCATTGGAGAAGCCGTTATTGACTAGGACCTGCCTTACCCTACAGAGTTCTTCGTCGACTTGCTTCCATTCTGAGCTGTGGCTGAGAGCACGGTCGACGTATCCCTGTAAGGCGTCCCTGTACATACCAGTTGTGGGAGTATGGGTTCGAGTCACTTCTGGGGTGTGAGTTTTCAGTTGTATATAGTCCTGGGGACCATTCAGGCTTGTTTGCATTTGTGTTCCTCACGTGTGCCCCAAAGAATGAGGTGATTTGATAAAATGCTATGCCCAAGATTACCATCCGAGTGCCGGCGGGGAAGTGGTTCATATAGCCTCGGCTATCACTTCCTTATGTCCGGTCGTGATGGTCAAGCGGATTAAGGCGTCCCTGTACATACCAGTTGTGGGAGTATGGGTTCGAGTCACTTCTGGGGTGTGAGTTTTCAGTTGTATATAGTCCTGGGGACCATTCAGGCTTGTTTGCATTTGTGTTCCTCACGTGTGCCCCAAAGAATGAGGTGATTTGATAAAATGCTATGCCCAAGATTACCATCCGAGTGCCGGCGGGGAAGTGGTTCATATAGCCTCGGCTATCACTTCCTTATGTCCGGTCGTGATGGTCAAGCGGATTAAGGCGTCCCTGTACATACCAGTTGTGGGAGTATGGGTTCGAGTCACTTCTGGGGTGTGAGTTTTCAGTTGTATATAGTCCTGGGGACCATTCAGGCTTGTTTGCATTTGTGTTCCTCACGTGTGCCCCAAAGAATGAGGTGATTTGATAAAATGCTATGCCCAAGATTACCATCCGAGTGCCGGCGGGGAAGTGGTTCATATAGCCTCGGCTATCACTTCCTTATGTCCGGTCGTGATGGTCAAGCGGATTAAGGCGTCCCTGTACATACCAGTTGTGGGAGTATGGGTTCGAGTCACTTCTGGGGTGTGAGTTTTCAGTTGTATATAGTCCTGGGGACCATTCAGGCTTGTTTGCATTTGTGTTCCTCACGTGTGCCCCAAAGAATGAGGTGATTTGATAAAATGCTATGCCCAAGATTACCATCCGAGTGCCGGCGGGGAAGTGGTTCATATAGCCTCGGCTATCACTTCCTTATGTCCGGTCGTGATGGTCAAGCGGATTAAGGCGTCCCTGTACATACCAGTTGTGGGAGTATGGGTTCGAGTCACTTCTGGGGTGTGAGTTTTCAGTTGTATATAGTCCTGGGGACCATTCAGGCTTGTTTGCATATATATATATATATATATATATATATATATATATATATATATATATATATATTGATATTTTTCTCCCTGATTCTATGTATGACTAACGACCCAGTGCAGGTTTGGAAGGCTTTGGCAATTAAAGCACCGTAAGATTGTGAGTGTTCAAGTCTAGGGGGGACTAAGCATTTTTTTTGTGTGAATGTGCAAAGCCCGTGATTATTTGTGTAAGTTAAAAATTGATTTTTTTGTGTGTGTATAAGAGTTTAGCAATGTGTTTAAGTAAGATTGTGCAACTGTTTTAAGTTTAGGGGGGACTAAGTATTTTGCACGAATGTGAAAGCCCTGGGTTTATTTGTGTAAGTTGAAAAAAAAAGAAAGAGTTTGTTTTTGCGAGCGAGTTTGTTTAAGCATGTGCTATCATTATAAACTTCCAAAGTAATGACAGTAATGCCAAAATGAATTCATCTTTTCACTTTTTGAAAGGTGGAGGTGTAACATTTTCTGAAAACCCTTGTGCTTGATATACCACCACTGACATAAAAGGCAACTGATGGAGTCGACTTTTAAATTTTTACACATGATTTCAAAAAGCATTTCATAGCAACAGATAGTGCCAGTCGATGCGTTACATGAAGTTATTGAGCCCCCACCACAATAATTGCAAACTGTTATGTTAAAAAATGCAATTTAATACGGGATATGAACAGATTCCTAGTATATATTAAATTGCTTAAACCACTCAACTACTTTCCTTTATAGTATATTTAAGAATGTCAAATTAATGTTTGGAGTGTCAAACCCAACACAATATGGCTGAGGCCCCACTATTTAGCCTTCATTTCGTATTCTATGAAATATCACAGGTATTGTTAATGCTTGTAACGTTTATTGCAAAAGATAGACATCCATTTGATGCTATTTTTCATATTAAAATCTAATTTGAGGTCCGACAAATATATCGTATAGCTACAGAAAACGGAGCAAAGCCAAGGGGGGATGACTGGAATAAACAGTTTCCAACCTGACTCTTCTCGCACATAAACATGTCTTTCTTGACCTCATTTCAAATTATATAGAGTACTGAAAACTCATTTTCCATAGCAAATATACTAAGGAACTCATTTTACGACTAGAACGCTGTTACCTATCGTACGTTACGGCTCGTGATCCTACAGCAGCCAAACTTTAATTGGTCTAGGGATACGACACAACTGCTGTTCTCAATAGCGAATCACCAGTTTAACCCCTTAATGGGTAATGAGCATAAAATAGAATCTTCATAGGACTGAAGAATAAAGATACTAAGTATAGATATATACTATTATATTAAATAAATCTCAAAAGCAAACAGATGATTATATGGTCACAATATATATCACATTAAAAATATCACTGTAACTTCCAGACATTAAATCAATATTAATATATGTATATGGCTAGAACAAAAGAATGACTTAACTCCAAGATGATATCTCCCTGGTTTCTGCTCAGCTACTGAACTACAATATGCGAGTCAAAAAACACATTGCCTTGCCCCGCGAATAAATTGCCAAAGTTACAATATTTATTATTTCAACAATGGAGCACTACATTGTGACAAGAGTAATCTTAAACTAACTTAATGAATAATTAGTACATATTGATATAGACAACAAAAGTACGTGTTTCTTTACATAGTAATTAAAATATGCATACAGAATAGCATAATGGCATGCACACCCCAGCAACGGACGATCCCACGACAATTTGCCAGATACAGTTCACTCAATTATTATTTCACTCTGTTACCCACTGATGATCACATATAAATCATTAGTTCCCGTGGGAAAACTGATCACACAAAGAAATAAACAATCATTCCCACGATACGCTGGGCCTAACGCCAACACTGTAACATGAATGTGCATTTGCATAGAACATATAAGTATACAATATACATGCTTGTAATTTACATACAATTATAAATGTACATATTAATATATTCACTTACGTATCTTATAAGGGTACGTAACACTTCCACCTCCAAGAAAAAAAATGCAATGGATTGAAGATCAATGGCATTTTTTCAGAAGTAAAAATGTTAGGTAAAAAGAAACTTTTCATTTATGGTACATCAAAACTTCTTGACAAAGCATCAGCAATAACATTTTGTCTGCCTGGAATATGTTTGATTTCTACATTAAATTCCTGCAAAAACAATGACCATCGCAGAATTCGTTGGTTCTTGACTTTCATCATATGTATAAAGATAAGGGGGTTGTGGTCTGTAAATACTAACACTTTATTTCCTGATAAGTAAATCTCAAACTTCTTGATTGACAATATAAGACCCAACGCCTCCTTTTCTACCACGGAATAATTTCTCTGAGCTGCATTAAATTTTCTGGAATAGTAATACACAGGATGCTCAATCTGGTCTAAACCAACTTGAATAAGCACAGCACCTATCCCAACATCTGACGCATCAATGTGTAATATAAATGGTTTATCAAATTGGGGACTAGCAAGAATAGGTGAGGTGGACAATATGCCCTTTAGGTTCTGAAAAGCATTCTGACAATCTTGTGTCCACTGAAACTTTACTTGCTTGCGTAACAAGTTTGTCAAAGGAGCAGCTACTGTTGAAAAATTTCTACAATAACGCCTATAGTATGCACACATACCAATAAACCGTTGGACTCCTTTCTTATTGGTCAACACTGGGTAGTCCACAATGGCTTGAATCTTATCTTGTAAGGGGATAATCTTACCTTGTCCCACCTCGTGGCCAAGATAAGTTATCGTAACTTTTGCCCAACTACACTTATTCATATTTATGGTTAACTTTGCGTTTTCTAACACTGTAAACAAGTTCTTAAGGCCTAAGAGATGATCAGCCCAATTCTTACTGTACAAAACAATGTCATCAAGGTAGGCCCTACAATCTGGCACATCCTTGAGTAAGAAATTCATAAGTCTTTGAAAAGTAGCAGGTGCATTTCTCAAACCGAATGGCATGACATTAAATTCATACGCACCATCAGGTGTAACAAAAGCAGTAACCTCTCTAGCATACTCTGTTAATGGAATTTGATAATACCCTTTTGACAAATCAAGCTTACTTACATATTTGGCATGACCTATGGACTCTATACATTCTTCCAACAAGGGTAAAGGAAAAACGTCCACTGTAGTGTTCTTGTTCAGTTTCCTGTAATCCACGCACAATCTCCAGGTTCCATCTGGTTTTGGCACTAACAAACACGGAGAGCTCCAAGTACTTTGACTTGGCCGAATGAAATCATGCTGGAGCAGATATTCCACTTCTGCTTGCATAATTTTCCTCTTTTCGGGATTCACTCGGTACGGATGTTGTCGAATGGGGGTGCTGTCCAGGAGCTGAATGTCGTGTGTGATGAGGTGGGTCTGGGTAGGAACCTCCCCAAACAGAGATGTATGGTTGTCCAGCAGAACCTGGAACTCATCACATTTGTTCCTCCTGTAAATGACATAGCATCTCCCTGCCATTGGAACTGGAACTGAGAAGTTGGATATTAACATCATGTCCCTCACTACAATTATCCTCAGGTGGTAACTCTTCCCGACTAAAACAAGCTACTACACCAGGTCCAACATAAGCTTTTAATCTGTTAAGGTGTACAGTCATTTGGGGTTCTGAAAGATTAGGGTTAATTAGTTTATAAGTTAGGTCTCCCACCTTGTCTACCACTTGGTAGGGTCCTGCGAACTTATGGGACATGGAAGTCCCCATACGAGGTTTCAACACCAACACCAAATCTCCGACATCAAACGACCTTAGCTTAGCCTTGAACTTCTTGTCATATCGTACTTTCATGGCTTGTTGAGTCCTTCCCAGATGTTCTTTCGCCAACTCACGAGCCCGACACAACTTAGCCTTGACCTCACTCAAGTACAATCCGCTCTGATGAACAGAGACATCTCCCAACAACTTTTCTTGTAGCATTTTAAGAGGACCTCTTACTTGGTGACCAAACACTAGTTCAAAGGGTGAACAGCCCAATGACTCTTGTAGCCCTTCTCTAGCAGCAAACAACACAAAGGGGAGATTCTCATCCCAATTACGTGGATGAGTTTCTCCGGTTGTCTTCAGCATTTGTTTCAAAGTCTGGTGGAAACGTTCAAGTCCACCTTGGCTTTGGGGATGATATGGACTGGACAATTTGTGCCGAATCCCTCGGGATTCGCAAAAAGTTCTGAAAACTTTAGAAACAAAATTTCCCCCATTATCACTCTGAATAACTCTAGGCATTCCAAACAACGAAAAGAATCTTTCAAGACACTTGATGAGATTATGAGCCTTGGTATTCCGTAGAGCATAAGCTTCAGGAAATCTAGTAGTCATACACATGAGAGTGAACAAAAACATGTTACCCGATTTAGTCTTAGGTAAAGGACCCACACAATCAATTACAACATGAGTAAATGGTTCATCAGGAACTACAATAGGTTGCAATGGTGCTCTAGGTACAGATTGATTTGGTTTACCAACAATTTGACAGGGTATACAGTTATGACAATATCTGACCACGTCTTTCTTTAACTTTGGCCAGAAAAAATATTTACTTATCTTATGGTACATATTCGTGATACCTTGATGACCTCCCATGGGATCATCATGTGCAGCCTGCAGGACCTGCCTACGATAATCATTGGGGACAACGAGTTGGGTTCTAATCTCACAATCCTCTGAAGAGGGAGTTCCCTTGGGTCTCCACCTTCTCATCAGAAGTCGATCCTTGAAGAAGAAACCCGTCCCTTCCTCCAATGCATCAATATTATCAGGAGCCTCAGAAATACACTTACTTAAACTAGGATCAGTAGTCTGTACAACACTTAAGGGCAATGACTCAGACTCAGCAGCGAGCGGGCAAGAACCTAGTAGCTTGATCTCTTTTCCCGATTGATCAGAATAAAATGGAGTCATAGCTACTTCGGCCTCACTCTCGACAACTGGCACACTGGAGACAAGCGGGCAAGGTACAGATAGTTCAGCCTCCTCACCTTCACTTTCCTTGTGATTTAGGTTCGGCGGGGCTTCTACTACGGCCTCACTCTCATCATCCAGTCGAGTCATAAAAGAATCCTCAAGATCCACCTCCCACTCCTTTACTGAAGGGGTCCTGGTCTTGGGATCAGCAACCTCAGTGAAGACAGGATTACTCTCACCTGTTTTTCCCATTGATCTAGTAACAACACAAGCAGGGTAAATAATATCATCATCTGCTTCCGGTTGAGCTAATACATTATGGGGTTTAGTTAACATAATGGGACACTTGGGCCCTACAACCATTTGGTAGCCAAAATCATTACCTAGAATAATGTCTACCCCAGGAATGGGCAGTTGTTTACTTACACCAACATTACACCATCCTGAAGTATATTTAGAATCAAGGTTAACTTGCAATAAGGACACTGGTTGCACACTTCCGGCAATACCCTGGAGAAGCACAACTTCACCCAGATCTCGGGTGTCAACATCATCAAGTACCTTCTGGGTAATAAGAGACTGTGAAGCTCCAGTATCACGGAGTAATTGAACAGTCTTATGTCTACCATTAGTACATAATAAGGTACCTGTGGACATATAGGGTTTGAATTCAGCCATCCAATTGGGACTGACTGTAATACATGAAGAATTAATAGGTTGCACTCCTTTACTCATAATAAGACCAGTTGGTCGGAGTTCAGGATGCAAACTAAAACATGAAGAAATCACATGCCCCCTTCTCTTACAATGGGTACAATGTTTGACAGTGGACACACTGGTATAACCAACTGCCGGTTTAGAATTAGCATTACTAGGCTTAGATGATCCTGGCAATGGAGTAACCATCTTAGGGTTAGTAAGAGAAGAGTTCACGGGAGTAACTGTCGCACCAGGAGGAGACTTATACTGATAAGGAGTACGGTGAGCATTGAAATTTACTCTACGACTAGACTTAGGTGAAGTGGCCGTAAACGGGGCCTTAGTCAGCAACTCATGCTCATCCGCGAGCTTTGACAGCTCATCAATATCGGTTACATTCTTTTGTTCTGCCATAAAAGTAGACAACTGGTCTGGAAGACAGGACAATACTTCTTCCATTATGAGAAGATTCTTTAGAGCATCAAAATCAGTGACTGCAAGTGACTTTAACCATCTGTTGCAAAAATTCGTCTTCTGACGAGTAAAATCTGCTATTGTTTGATCCTTGATTCTCCTTAGGTTCCTGAACTTTTGCCTGTGTGCCTCTGGATTTAGCTGATATGCATTGAGGATGCTTTTCTTTACAAAGTCATAATCAAAACTATGAGCGTCAGGGAGGGATGTGAAAACCTCCTGACTACGCCCCTTGAATTGAGACTGCATAATGGCTACCCACTGATCCCTTGGCCAGTTCATACTGATGGCAATTTTATTAAAATGTGCAAAGAAAACCTCAGGATCTTCCTCATTGAACTTGGGCAACTCTATATACTTATTCATCCTGATGGGATTATTATCACTATTTGTTGAAACATTACTAGTATTTCCATGCCCAGCTGCCATACGCTGTGATTCAAGCCTGAAGTTAGTGTCCGCCATTTGTTGTTGAATCTCTAATTGCCTAGTTTGTTCCTCGGCTTGTTGCTTCTTTGTGGCTTCAAGTTGCAACTCAATTAAACCTCTCTGGTTTTGTGCCGCAATTTCTAAACGCCTAGTCTCCAGCTCCCTTTGCTGAGCTTCAGCCTCTAATATTTGCTGTTGCTGTTGAGCTTCAATCTCTCTTTGACGAGCTTCAGCCTCTAATATTTTCTGTTCCCTTTGAGCTTCAAGCTTAGCATTGGCTATTTGCGCTTCTAACTCAAGACGCTTTAACGTCATCTGATCACTCGACTCCTCTCTTAACTCTTCTAGAATTTCTTCATCTAAATCCCCATTCTCAACAAAATGCGTCACAATGACTTTCAATATTTGGGCTTTAACCATTCTATTGCTGGCGGTCAAATCCAAATGATTTGCCATTTGTATTAACTCAGTCTTTTTAAGGTTCTGAATCCCTTCAAAGTCTGGGTGAGCCACCAACGCTGCAACTTTCTCCTCCATCGTTACTAACACTTGGCACTTGATTCACAAAAATAATTAAAATAATGGCACTGCACTACACTTCACTGTAAAATTGTCACCACACTGAAAATTCGCTTGGCCTCACTGCACAAACAAAATATATAGGATGACTTACCTCAAAATCGTGAAACGTTGTTACTTGACACACAGGAAGGCTTGCTTGGCACATGGAATAGTTCTTAAGAAACACACAGACACTTGACACACTGGTACCTAGGAAGGCAAGGTTAGATTAGCATAGTTAAGTTAAAAATGGGACAATATTTCCCGGCACAGGCCCCCATAACTCTTTGTTACCTATCGTACGTTACGGCTCGTGATCCTACAGCAGCCAAACTTTAATAAGTCTAGGGATACGACACAACTGCTGTTCTCAATAGCGAATCACCAGTATAACCCCTTAATGGGTAATGAGCATAAAATAGAATCTTCATAGGACTGAAGAATAAAGATACTAAGTATAGATATATACTATTATATTAAATAAATCTCAAAAGCAAACAGATGATTATATGGTCACAATATATATCACATTAAAAATATCACTGTAACTTCCAGACATTAAATCAATATTAATATATGTATATGGCTAGAACAAAAGAATGACTTAACTCCAAGATGATATCTCCCTGGTTTCTGCTCAGCTACTGAACTACAATATGCGAGTCAAAAAACACATTGCCTTGCCCCGCGAATAAATTGCCAAAGTTACAATATTTATTATTTCAACAATGGAGCACTACATTGTGACAAGAGTAATCTTAAACTAACTTAATGAATAATTAGTACATATTGATATAGACAACAAAAGTACGTGTTTCTTTACATAGTAATTAAAATATGCATACAGAATAGCATAATGGCATGCACACCCCAGCAACGGACGATCCCACGACAATTTGCCAGATACAGTTCACTCAATTATTATTTCACTCTGTTACCGACTGATGATCACATATAAATCATTAGTTCCCGTGGGAAAACTGATCACACAAAGAAATAAACAATCATTCCCACGATACGCTGGGCCTAACGCCAACACTGTAACATGAATGTGCATTTGCATAGAACATATAAGTATACAATATACATGCTTGTAATTTACATACAATTATAAATGTACATATTAATATATTCACTTACGTATCATATAAGGGTACGTAACAAACGCAAACTAGGACCCCTCATTCAGATTCAAAACACGAGAATTATTGACTGAACATTTACCCACTATCAAGCACACAGGACTCTTTAAAGCTATCTTAACTTCTTTAAAACCCTAATATGACCCATCTCACATGCAGATCCTGTTCTATGACTCGCCCTTTATGTCAATGTACCCCACAGTATCATGCAAATTCAAGGTAAGGCTTACTACACCTATATATCCAACTTGGTCTTTGTAAGGAATCTTGACCCCCCCTGCTATGCTTGACCCCACTGGGGTAATCATAGGTAGAGGGTCCCTATTGCCAACGTCATGTCACGTGACACCCCCGCGACAAATAAGGAAAATTTCACCTGATTGGCCCATGACCCCAGGACAGAAAGAGAATTTTTCTACTCGGCTCCTGATTGGTCAAAAAATCGCGCCGCGTTCTCACCGCTCACCTCTGACCATTACAGAAAATGGAGCTGTTCCAAGGGCTCCCTGTACTATTCAGTCATAGCCTCATTAAAGTACTCCAAAAACTTCTATATTCGCTTTCAACTGTGTTTCTTGGTTTAAATCTATTGAACATTCACCCTCTGATCTATTCATAAGTAGGAGCCCCCAAATTGATACCATAGTACTCTGGTCACACCCCCGGCCCAAATCGTGAATTTTGCTCATGCCATTAAAATACTCCAAAAACGTTTATATGCCTTTCACCAGTGTATTTTTTGGTTTTCATCTATTGAACATTCACCCTCGGTACCTTCCATAAGTAGAGACCCCCTTCTTGATGCCTTAGACTCATCTTAAAAGCATGAGACAAAAAGTGAAAAAAACAGGTTAGGATAGGGCACCAGTTCCTCAGGTACACCCTGGGTGGTGGGCCCTGGGTACCCCTGGGGGGAACGGACCACCCCACCCCGCCAGCCAGCCAGGTGCGCACTGACCGTGCCCTAACCTAACCACCTAAAATAAGGTTTTGGTCGATCTGGCCCCTGGGAGTCGAGTCGGCATGGAAGTGCCCAACCGTTTCTGAAAAATTTATTCCCCATGTGTCTCCTTTTACACTACACTACACACACATACACACACACACACACACACACACACACACACACACACACACACACACACACAGGGCGAGAGGGGAAAACCAGGAAGTCACAGCTCCCAACACAACACCCCCAGAGGCGAGGGGGGAACCCACAACCAGCTACCCAGTAACACCAGATGGGAGGACAACCCCGCCTCCCTCCTCTGCATAGAAAACCCCCCTACCCCAAACCCTCCCTGCCCCCACTCAAAAGTTCAGCCAATCTCCCTCCCCCCACACCCAATCCCCACCCTTCTACCCCTCCCCTCCTCCCGAGTCCTCCCTCCCCCCCTTTCCTTCCCGTCCTCCCTCCCCTTTCACCCCATACCCTCCCTGTCCCTCCCTCTTCACTGGATCCCCCGCCCCTCATTCCAGTATCCTCTGAGATCCTGTTACCCACCTCACAGGTCCTCACACCCATGGAACAGCCTCCCCCACCAGCAGAACACTCACCAAGGAGGCGATTTGAGAAGGGACAGAAGAAAGTGAGCCTCAAAGCGATGTACACTAACATAGATGGAATTACAAATAAAGCAAATGAGCTTGGAGAACTGGTACTAGAGGAAAACCCAGACATAATAGCCCTCACAGAAACAAAGATCACGAAAACAATAACAAATGCAGTGTTTCCACAGGACTATTATGTTATGCGGAAAGAGAGGGAAGGAAGAGGTGGGGGTGGTGTAGCTCTGCTGGTAAGAAAAGGCTGGGATTTTGAGGAGATGGATATTCAGGGCTGTGAAGGTTTCAGTGACTACATAGCAGGTACTGTAACAAATGGAGGGAAAAAAATTATAGTCGCAGTCATATATAATCCACCACCAAATGACAGAAGACCTAGACAGGAATATGATAGAAACAACATGGCCACCATTAACATAATAGAAAGAGCAGCTTCTGTTGCTAGCAGGAATGGATCTGGACTACTAATTATGGGAGACTTCAACCATGGGAAGATAGATTGGAAGAACAGAGACCCGCATGGAGGACCAGAAACGTGGAGAGCTAAGCTGCTGGACGTGGCAACAAGAAACTTTCTAAGCCAGCATACCAAAGAGCCAACAAGAATGAGAGGAGAAGATGAACCAGCAATGCTTGATTTGATATTTACCCTAAATGAATGGGATATAAGGGAAGTTAAGATGGAAGCGCCCTTGGGAATGAGTGACCACAGTGTATTGAACTTTGAGTACCTGGTAGAGCTAGGACTTATCTCCCCCCAAAAAGAACTAGGAATCAAAAGGCTGGCATACCGAAAGGGGAATTATGAACAGATGAGAAGTTTCCTAAGTGAAATACCTTGGGACACAGACCTCAGAGACAAGTCTGTACAGGGTATGATGGACTATGTTACCCAAAAGTGTCAGGAGGCAGTAAACAGGTTCATCCCGGCCCAAAGGGAAAAATCCGAGAAGCAACAGAAGAATCCATGGTATAATAGGGCATGTATGGAAGCGAAGAAACTGAACAAAAAGGCGTGGAGGAACTTCCGGAATAACAGAACACCAGAAAGCAGGGAGAGATACCAGAGAACCAGGAATGAGTACGTCAGGGTGAGAAGAGAAGCAGAGAAAAATTTTGAAAATGATATAGCAAACAAAGCCAAGACCGAACCAAAGCTACTCCACAGTCACATCAGAAGGAAAACAACAGTGAAAGAACAGGTATTGAAACTTAGAACAGGCGAGGACAGGTATACAGAGAATGACAGAGAGGTGTGTGAGGAACTCAACAAGAGGTTCCAGGAGGTCTTCACAATAGAACAGGGTGAGGTCACTGTGCTAGGAGAAAGGGAGGTAAACCAGGCGGCCTTGGAGGAGTTCGAAATTACGAGAGAGGAGGTCAAGAGACACCTGCTGGATCTGGATGTTAGAAAGGCGGTTGGTCCAGATGGGATCTCACCATGGGTACTGAAAGAGTGTGCAGAGGCACTTTGCTTGCCACTCTCCATAGTGTATAGTAAATCACTAGAGACGGGAGACCTACCAGAAATATGGAAGACGGCGAATGTGGTCCCAATATACAAAAAGGGCGACAGACAAGAGGCACTGAACTACAGGCCAGTGTCCTTGACTTGTATACCATGCAAGGTGATGGAGAAGATCGTGAGAAAAAACCTGGTAACACATCTGGAGAGAAGGGACTTCGTGACAAATCGCCAACATGGATTCAGGGAGGGTAAATCTTGCCTTACAGGCTTGATAGAATTCTACGATCAGGTGACACAGATTAAGCAAGAAAGAGAGGGCTGGGCGGACTGCATTTTCTTGGATTGTCGGAAAGCCTTTGACACAGTACCGCATAAGAGGCTGGTACATAAGCTGGAGAGACAGGCAGGTGTAGCTGGTAAGGTGCTCCAGTGGATAAGGGAGTATCTAAGCAATAGGAAGCAGAGAGTTACGGTGAGGGGTGAGACCTCCGATTGGCGTGAAGTCACCAGTGGAGTCCCACAGGGCTCTGTACTCGGTCCTATCTTGTTTCTGATATATGTAAATGATCTCCCGGAGGGTATCGATTCATTTCTCTCAATGTTTGCGGACGATGCTAAAATTATGAGAAGGATTAAAACAGAAGAGGACTGTTTGAGGCTTCAAGAAGACCTAGACAAGCTGATGGAATGGTCGAACAAATGGTTGTTAGAGTTTAACCCAACCAAATGTAATGTAATGAAGATAGGTGTAGGGAGCAGGAGGCCAGATACAAGGTATCATCTGGGAGAGGAAATTCTTCAGGAGTCAGAGAAGGAAAAAGACTTGGCGGTTGATATCACGCCAGACCTGTCTCCTGCAGCACATATCAAGCGGATAACATCAGCGGCATATGCCAGGCTGGCCAACATACGAACGGCATTCAGAAACTTGTGTAAAGAATCATTCAGAACTTTGTATACCACATATGTCAGGCCAATCCTGGAGTATGCAGCCCCAGCATGGAGTCCATATCTAGTCAAGGATAAGACTAAACTGGAAAAGGTTCAAAGGTTTGCCACCAGACTAGTACCCGAGCTGAGAGGTATGAGCTACGAGGAGAGACTACGGGAATTAAACCTCACTTCGCTGGAAGACAGAAGAGTTAGGGGGGACATGATCACCACATTCAAGATTCTGAAGGGGATTGATAGGGTAGATATAGACAGTCTATTTAACACAAGGGGAACACGCACAAGGGGGACACAGGTGGAAACTGAGTGCCCAAATGAGCCACAGAGATATTAGAAAGAACTTTTTTAGTGTCAGAGTGGTTGACAAATGGAATGCATTAGGGGGTGATGTGGTGGAGGCTCACTCCATACACAGTTTCAAGTGTAGATATGACAGAGCCCGATAGGCTCAGGAATCTGTACACCTGTTGATTGACGGTTGAGAGGCGGGACCAAAGAGCCAGAGCTCAACCCCCGCAAACACAACTAGGTGAGTACAACTAGGTGAGTACACACATACACACACACACACACACACGCACACATACACACACACACACACACACACACACACACACACACACACACACACACACACACACACACACACACACACACACACACATACACACACACACACACACACACACACACACACACACACACACACACACACACACACACACACACACACACACACACACACGCAAGGAATTGTGTAACAAATCTTTCAGAACCCTGTATACCACTTATGTAAGACCAATCCTGGAGTATGCAGCTCCAGCCTGGAGTCCATACCTAGTTAAATACAAGACAAAGTTAGAGAAGATTCAGCGGTATGCCACCAGGCTCGTCCCGGAACTGAGAGGATTGAGCTACGAGGAAAGGCTAAAGGAGCTGAACCTCACATCTCTGGAAAACAGAAGAGTAAGGGGAGACATGATAACCACCTACAAAATTCGCAGGGGAATTGACAGCGTGGGCAAAGACAAACTCTTCAGCACGGGTGGGACACGAACAAGGGGACACAGGTGGAAACTTAGTACCCAGATGAGCCACAGAGACGTTAGAAAGAATTTTTTCAGTGTCAGAGTAGTTAATAAATGGAATGCACTAGGAAGTGATGTGGTGGAGGCTAACTCCATACACAGTTTCAAATGTAGATATGACAGAGCCCAGTAGGCTCAGGAATTTGTACACCAGTTGATTGACAGTTGAAAGGCAGGGCCAAAGAGCCAAAGCTCAACCCCCGCAAGCATAATTAGGTGAGTACAATTAGGTGAGTACACACACACACACACACACACACACACACACACACACACACACACACACACACACACAATCCTGAACCCAGTAGGCTCAGGAATCTGTACACCAGTTGCTTGACAGTTGAGAGGTGGGACCAAAGAGACAAAGCTCAACCCTCGCAAGCACAATTAGGTGAGTACAATTTGGTGAATACACACACACACACACACCCCACACCACACGTACACAATGGGTGCCACCTTTGCTGAAATACTGAAGAGCCCAGATACCATGTCCCACAGTCAAGGATGTTGTAATGAAAGCCGTTACCTCACAGAAGGCAGCTAGATGCACAAGCCAGCTAATGAAAAGGAAAAGAGCTGTAGTAATGGTAGGTGTTAAGGAATAAGAAGGGTTCACAAAGGAAGAATGCAGGACTATGGACAAAACTGCAGTGTCAGGGATACTAAAGGAGATAGGAATGGAAGGGGGCTGAACAAAACAGAGAACAGTTTTCCGGATTGGCCAGTACGACAAAGACAAAAAGTGATTGATAGACAAAAAGTCAAGGTAGTATTCAGGAATGGGGCCATCAAAGAGGACATCCTAGTAAAGAAGAGCAAACTCAATAATGCAAGGCATTACAGAGGTATACTTTCAGTCGGGCATGACCAGGGACGAAATAATAGTAGCAGCAGATGCATGGAAAAGGCACAGGGAGAGGGATGGGAGCCAGGGATCACCTTCATTCTTAGCACTCCCAGAGGGGAGTGGGGAACCCCAATCCAGCAATTCAGGAACCCCAGAAAGAAATACAACACCCCCAGCCCACCACCCCATAGTGGCCCCTTCACACCTAGTTCAAAACTCTCTTTGCCCCTACACAATGCCCACCATGTCACTCAAATCCTCATTACCCCCCTTACCGCGAGTATTCCCTACCTTTCCATCTCCTGGTGTTCTTCCTGCCCCAAGCAGGCCCAAGCAAGACCTAGGCCCTCCATCCACCATCCCGCTTCCCCTGAAATCCTTGTTAACTACACCACAGGAAGGCGTGCCCTCACCCCAAGCAATCACTGCCCCTAAACCTCAAACACTCCTTGCTTTCCACCCTCAGTGCTTCTTCCTGTCCCAAGCAGGCCTGAGCTAGACCTCAGCCCTCCATCCCCGACCCCACCTCTCCCTGAACCCCAGGCAACTTCCCCAACAGGAGGAGGAGCCTACCCAAGTAGAAATGCCCTTGGATCAATTTCCTGCACTTGTAGGGAGAGAAGTAGGGTGAAAATAGATATAGAAAATTGAGCTTTTAGTTAATGTACTCAAACATCGATGAAATTACCAATAAAGCAAGTGAGCTGGCAGGAAGAAAACCCTGATGTAATAGGACAGACGGAAACGAAATTGTCAGGAGTCATAACAGATGCTGTACATCTGGATTACTATATAGTAAGGAAAGAAAGGGAAGGGAGAGGAGGTGGAGGAGGGTTCCTGCTGATAAGGAAGGACTGGAGCTTTGATGAGATAGAAATTCCGGGCTGTGACGGATTCAGAGATTACATAGCAGAAACTATGACAATAAGTGGACCTAAGATAACAGGGGCAGTCATTTATAACCCTCCACTAAATGACAGAAGACCCAGACACGAGTTTGATAGGACCAATATGGCAACCAATACTATAATAGAGAGCAGCTTCTGTTGACTGCAGAAATAGCTCCAGACTCTTAATCATGGGTAATTTTAACCATGGAAAGATAGACTGGGAGAATGGAGACCCACATGGAGGTGCAGATACATGAAGAGTTAAAGAAGAGTTAAACTCTTGGAAGTGGCAACAAGGAACTATCTGAACCAATATGTCAGGGAACCCACAAGAATGAGAGGCAATGACGAACCAGCTAGACTCAACATTATATTCACCTTCAATGAGACAGAAATATGAGAAATCAAATTTGAAGCCCGCATAGGAATGAGTGACCACAGTAAATTGACATTTGAGTATCTGGTGGAGGTAGGGACAACCTATCCAAGGATGGGATCAGAAGGGAAAAGACTGAATTACCGAAGAGGAAAATATGATGACATGAGGAACGTCCTAAGGAGAATACCATGGGAAACAGACCTCAGAGAACAATGTACAGGATATGGTGGACTATGTTACCCAGAAATGGCAGGAAGCTGCAGATACATTTATTCCAGTCCAAAAGGAAGAAAGTGAAAAGCAACAGAAGAATCCTTGGCTCAACCAGGAATGTAAAGTAGCGAAGCAATTGAGTAAAAGAACATGGAGAAACTATAGGAATAAGAGAATGCCAGAGAGCAGGGAGAGATATTAGAGGGCAAGAAATGAGTACCTCAGAGTGAGAGAAGCAGAGAGACAGTATGAAAATGACATCACAAGTAAAGCTAAGACCCAACTAAAGCTGCTCATTTCCTGCCACACCAGGAGGAAAACAGCAGTGAAGAAACAAGTGATGAAGCTGAGAAAAGAGAAGAATAGATACACAGAGAATGACAAGGAGGTGTGTGAAGAACTCAACGTGAGATTCCAAGAGATCTTCACAAAAGAACAAGGAGAAGCTCCTGCGCTAAACGAGGAGGAGGCAAACCAAGCAACCTTGGAGGATTTTGACCTCACCTGTGATGAGGTCAAAAGGAATCTGTTGGAGCTAAGTGTGACAAAGGCTCTTGGGTCATCTTGTCTTGAGGTTATCTTGAGATAATTTCGGGCTTAGCGTCCTCGTGGCCCGGTCCTGGACCAGGCCTCCTTTTTGTTACACATCCCCAGGAAGTAGCATGTTGCAGCTGTCTAACTCCCAGGTACCTATTTACTGCTAGGTAAACAGGGGCATCAGAGTGAAAGAAACTCTGCCCATTTGTTTTTATGCCTCTGCCGGTGATCGAACCCAGAATCTTAGACTACGAATCCTGAGTGCTGTCCATTCAGCTGTTAGGCCTGGTCCTGGACGAGTCTTTAACAAGAAGAAAGCATTTACTTACGAAAAGGCTCTGCCCAAGTTTGTAAAACAACAATTTGCTTAAATATATAGTATATACAATACATATTATATATTTAGGGGTACCACCTCTGGTTGCATTTATTGGGACCCTTCGACCAGGAAGAGGACGACATACAGTATCTGGAGAAGCCTTGTGGGGCACCTGCGAATACTGTCTTCTCTTTCCGCCCTAAATATTTTTGTACTAGCTGTACCCTGCCACAGTAACTTTTCCTTGTTTCCAAGTCCTCCCCACTATTCCCCCCTCACCCGTTCCCTTGTCCACTCAATCATTCCTCACTCCCCATCCCTTTGTTCCTCCCACCATCCCCCATTCCTTGTCCCCTCATCCTACTAATCATTCCCCACTCCACCGTCCCCTCGTTCTCCCTACCATTCCCCCCTCCCCGTCCCCTAGTCCTCCCCACCATCCCCCACTCCCCTGTCCTCTTGTTCTCCCCACAATTCCCCCCTCCCCTGTCCCTTTATAGTACCAACCATTCCTCACTCTTCGACCCTTTGTCCCCCCCACCATCCCTCCTGCCACCATCCCCTCGTCCTACTAACCACTCCCCACTCAACTGTTCCCTAGTCCTCCCCACCATCTCCCACAACCCCTTCCCCTAGTCCTCCCCATCATCCCCAACTCCCCCGTCCCCTCGTCTTCCCCACCATTCCCCAATCCCTCATCCGATGCATTCCCAAATGATTTGACATTCCCATCAGAAAATTGGAAACATCAAATGATCTGATGTTCCCATCAGTGAAATAGAAGAAAAACAGTTAAAAAACGAAATGGAAAACAATGAAAAAATAACAAATAAACTATAGTCACAAAATGAACCATATGGTAAACAACACAGCTCAATTCCAACACAATGTCACACAAAATAATTAAATCAAAATGAAAATAAATCAAAATCTTTGAAAATTCAATTTATCAATGAAATCCGAAACCATGAAATGGAATCGTACCATATTTAGTATAGTGTGTGTAGCTTTTACATGCAACAGAGGGCACTGTTTAAAAAAAACATGTTTTTACCAGTCACAGGTGTGGCATCTATACTAATAATCATGAAATGAATGGTATGGTAAACATCACAGCTCTATTCCAACACAACGTCATACAAAATACTTACATCAAAATAAAAATAAATTGAAATCTAAGAAAATTAAATTTGTCAGTGGAAATTCAATTTGTCAGAAACATTGAAATGGAATTGTAACAATTAATATAGCATGCGTTGCTCTTACATGCAACAGATGGCGCAGTTTCTTAAAAAATTATTTTTTTTACATGTCACAGGTGTGGCATCTATAATTATACATATGAAATGAACGGTATGGTAAACAACACAGCTCAATTACAATGCAATGTTAGACAAAATAAATAAACCAAAATTAAAATAAATCAAAATTTTTAAAACTTTAATTTATCAATGCAATCAGAAACATTGAAATGGAATCGTAACACATTTAGGATAACGTTTGTTGCTATTACTTGCAACAGATGGTGCTGTTTAAAAAAAAATGTTTTTACCTGTCACAGGTGTGGCATCTATACAGTAGGTATATAAAAACATGCACATAATCGAATTGAACGTTATGTCATCAGTTATGTTATGTCGTCAAAGATGTTATCACGCCAGCAATGTTTCCCATTTTTCTTTCCCTGTTACGTTTGATTTCCAGCTATATCCAATGATGACAAATGTCATCATTGTCAGTGAAGCCTTCCGAAATAGTGCTTGCTATCTCAGAGACATCCAGCAGGGAGTTTAAACCAGCAGGTGTGATAGGGGTGAGGCTTTTGAGTAAGCTGCACAAGTGGCTTGGACTCCCAAATGTTCCACCTCACTATTGTTTGTTTGTTTGTTTGTTTGAGATATATACAAGAGTTGTTACATTCTTGTACAGCCACTAGTACGCGTAGCGTTTCGGGCAGGTCCTTAATCCTATGGTCCCTGGAATACGATCCCCTGCCGCGAAGAATCGTTTTTTCATCCAAGTAAACATTTTACTGTTGCGTTAAACAGAGGCTACAGTCAAGGAATTGCGCCCAGTAAATCCTCCCCGGCCAGGATACGAACCCATGACATAGCGCTCGCGGAACGCCAGGCGAGTGTCTTACCACTACACCACGGAGACCACAAATTCCTCCACACGTGTGTCTTGATGGTCAGGTCTAATAGTCTATCCTTCTTTCATCCAAGGTGGTAATGCATCTTCACCTCCTTGAGGTTATATTTACATTGTGCATATTAAATACACAATAATGTAATTTTCTTAAATTTGATCTACATCAAATATATTTAACTTCCTCCAAATTTTGTATTTCACCTTTATTAAATATTTATTGTTTAAACATATTAAACAATATAGCTTTGTTTTGCTGATAAAGAAACAATTAAATTGCAAATTTTGATTTTTATTTGACAAGAAGTAAACCTCCCACTACACGTTATATGTTTAAATATTACTGATTCTTACAAAGAAAGTGACCACATTTGGCGCAAGCTGTGATAAAAGCTCATCCACTGAAAGTTGTTCTCATCTTTTACTTACCGTAAGTCTGATTTCAGTTGTCAAAGTTATGCTTTCAATTATATAAATGAAATTTTTGCCTCGCTCTGTGATATTACAAGAGTATACAGAAATATTAAAAGTAATTAACACGTGCATCACACTAAAATCAATGTCATAGAAGAATATATTCGATCTTCATCAGTAAATAAAACAAAAAAAAAATCACTCTGCTGGGGTGTGAATACATTACATAGAACTGAATCATGTTAGAGGAGGGTCAGAAGGCATCGTAAACCATCTGAGTCAAGTTACTGACCAAGTCAAGAATAATGGATGGAATGTTTACCAAGTGGAAAGATTGTTGCCATATCCACTCACTTGATGTAAGCTACATAACGCCTAGTTGGTACTGAATTAGAAAATACAACCTGGTTTTAGGAACATAATTTTTTCCTAATTTTGCCTGTTATATTCCATGTATTTTTGAAAAGACAATTTGCATAAGTAAAGAAATTCAGGTTTAATTCCAGAGGGAAGAGGGGGAGGAGGAGAATTCAGCTCTAATATTATACAAGGAAAGTGTGCATTGAACACATTAGTTTAAAACACCCTAAAAGGCAATATTTTCAATTTGTATATTAAGATGTCACGGAAAGCATTGTTATATTGAAATTTATTTCTGAGAGCCTTGAAGCATAACATCATACTACAACTTCACGTTTGGAATCGTTTTAAAATATATGACGCTCCTGAAAATTCCAATGATAGTGAAACTAATTTCTTTCCTAACAATATTACTTTGAAATTTTAAGGAATTTTATGTATTCATAACCTTCATGTCAATGGTGGTCTGAAAAATCTTAATAAACTTGAAGTTTGAGAGTGTCTGGAATATCATATTTTGGAATATTCCAACTCCACGTTGGAATACTTTGCGATATATAATGTTAATTGATAATTTATTAATTTGGTCTTTAACTGAAAAATAAGATATCCATCACAGCCGTCCTGAGTGGCAATCTGACAGCCGTCCTGAGTGGGAGGAAACTGATCTTTACTCCAATATATTTATAACGAAATTACCAAATTCCACACAATTTCACTGACTTATGAATGCCTAAGAGAAAATTTATCTAGTTATTGGATATTACTAACATTATTAAACAAAATATTTAATGGGTATTAGTTAATCATATATTGTACCATAGACCTGGTTGTGAGGCATCTCATAGTACAGCGGATATGGAGCTTCAACTAGGATTGCTCTTCTACACTTGTTGCTTGAATGTCTAATGCATCTTCACATTGAAGTTCCTTAATTTAATTCCATTAGAAGTTCCATTGATAAGCAGTTCTCGGAGGGTCAGTCAGAACGGCTTTCAGAGAGGAAAGATATTGAAATTAGTTTGCAGCACTGCAGAATCATAATATGTAAAAAAGACATGATAAACTATAATCGATATGTTACAAACTGCATATACATTCATGAGAGAAAGATACTTATGTTTTGAGATATTGTTCCGTGATGATTGTGCTATTGGTATGGGGTCGATGTTATAGTATTTTTTATGATATTATTGTTAATTCTTGCTAATTGGAGATGCAAGTCGTAATTTGGTGGTGGGTAATAAATGTGGCAGTGTGAGAGAGTGATCCATCAGCCTAAGCTCATGGTTGATCATGTTTCAAAATGTTGCTTGCAATGTGCTTGCATGGTACAACCGTGATAAGTCATGTTTGGTGTCTACAGATTCCGTATGTAGAATAGAATTCCGCAATTTTACCCTTGTTGATCAAGGTCATCTCATTGACTAGAGGATTATTACCAAGGGGTAAAGTACTCACGGGTATGGGGTATTTCGAGCGACAAGGTGGTAGAGGGAGGAGGGAGGTAGTTGGCCTGCTGACCGTTAACCCCCACTGGCCACAAAACCCCCCATTTCCCCTCTCCAGGCCACGTGGCACATTGGAGACTGTGTCGACATCTAGTGAGACGATACAATAACTTGCTCTGTCGGAAAGCCGAGGTCAGGTGCTGCTTCCAATGGAAAGTTAAGCTGGGTAGGCTTAGTGTTCTGATTGGCTAGCAAGCTTATGACGTCATGGGGGGTATCCAAGACGACGACAGAGACCCAAGGAAGATCATTTGGACGGTGACAATAGGGGAGAGAGGAGGCACTTTTGTAAGAGCTTTCAAAGACAGTCTCTTCCCTTAAAGTAACAGTAATTCCAATACCTTTTCCTATGTAAGCACCAGGACCGAATCACTGGTACTTGCAGAAAACAAATACTTGCAAATAAACGTCAGACGGACTCGGAGAACCGTAGAGCCACGTGTGTGTACAGAGACCAGTGTGGTGACACCGAAGAGCCACGTGTGTGTACAGAGACCAGTATGATGACACCGTAGAGCCCCATGTGTGTACAGAGACCAGTGTGGTGACACCGCAGAGCCACATGAGTGTACAGAGACCAGTGTGGTGACACCGTAGAGCCACGTGTGTGTACAGAGACCAGTGTGGTGACACCGTAGAGCCACGTGTGTGTACAGAGACCAGTGTGGTAACACCGTAGAGCCACGTGTGTCTATAGAGACCAGTGTGGTGATCTCCAGAATGGTGCTAGAGTCAGAGGTGCACAATTCGTGACTCACGTGTCATAGCTTAAGACTTGTGTGTGTGTGTGACTCACGTGTTGTGGGAAATTTTACCCACCATATCTAATAATCGTCTAAGAAATGTATAATTTCTATATTATTTCTATATCATATCTATATAATATCTAAATCATATCAAAATCGTATCAAATCATATCAAAATCGTATCAAATCATATCAAAATCAAATCTGAATCATTATAGAGCTTGATCCTAGATGACAATGCCACTATGATCACGTACGCCAAAGGGCCCTATAGATGCCTACGTGACTTTGTGCATGATCTCTCAAGGATCCAGAAGCTTCTAGAAGGATTTCTTAATTAAAGAACTATTGGAACATTAATCGCTTCCGGTAGGGATTATAAATCGAATCCTTAATAAGAATACTATCAAGTACTACTTATAATCTTTAAATCCTATATATAATTATATTATAATCACATCTTATCTCAATCATAAGTCTAGACTGTAAAAATAATCAATCAATATTCATAGAAGGCTACCATGCTCAGGGAGCATGGGAAGGCAATGGCTGAGAAAGAAGTGCCCAACACACCCCGCGGCACGCGTTTGTTGGCAAAACAGTGAACAAGTGTGAGGGTACCTTAGTGAACATTATTTGGCTCAGGACACCTTATCTAATATCTTTATCACCAGTGAATACTCTCTACAACTGGGGGAGTACCTGGACAATATATCTACAAGGAATATCCCTAGAACATTCATATCTATAAGTGTAGAATGGAGCACACAGTGACTTGGCTCCACCTTCACCATCAACCCTCATATTTTGCAACGCAGTTAAAGAAAAATCACGTAGCAACGCTACTAGTACATCATACAGCAACGCTGTTAGATACAAAATATCGTGCCTAAACTTGCAACAAGAGAGTTATCCAGTCTGGCACACCTTGTCAGACAGGCACACCAGCATTCAGAGAAGTATATTGAGGTTATTTTGGTATATAGACGTTAATATTCTATAAGTCTGTCTGTCGGTTATAAAGCGAGGCAACACCTCATACCTCAGTAAGTTTATTAATATAGTAGTGTAGCTGTGAATCTTATCCAAGCACTAGAACTCATGAGTGTCCATTATGTAAGAAAAGATTCAGCTGCAATAAGTAAATAAAAACTCATGAGTGTCCATTGTGTGGGAAAGGATTCAATCAAGCTAACTGTACCTAATCAAATAAATTGAGTATAAATACATTGCATATATACTTGAATATGTAAATTAAGTTAACAATTGCTTGCTTAGTTATTTTTTAAGTTATCATATAAGATCATTTAATTGAATATAATTTCTAGTACTTAGTTAACAGTACTTAGACTACATTTAAAGTAATTTATTATACTTTTACAATTTAACCCTTAAACTGCGCAACGCGCCTGCAGGCTCACGTCTGGTTTGCGCAACGCGCCTCCGGATATTTTTATTTTTCACGTTCCATTCAAAACTCCCGCGGCTACATGGGGTTCACATCAGCTTCCTCAGGGCTCTTGTAAACAGACGCCATCTTTAAAAAAAATCGTGGTCCACATTCCCGGGTGTGGGAGCCTCAGTAGTGTGTGAGCAACCAAGGCTGGCGCTCGCAGCATATATATATATATATATATATATATATATATATATATATATATATATATATATATATATATTGTATATATATATACAATATATATATACAATATATATATACAATATATATATATATAATATATATATACAATATATATTGTATATATATATACGACGTATGTGTTGTTAACGCATACGTCGACCGTGCTCTCAGCCACAGCTCAGAATGGAAGCAAGTCGACGAAGAACTCTGTAGGGTAAGGCAGGTCCTAGTCAATAACGGCTTCTCCAATGGTTTCATCGAAGACATCATAAGAAGGAAAGTGAAAAGCCATGCAACCTCTGAAGAGACAACTAACACAACACCTATACCCCCTATTAGACTATTTTACAGGAACTTCTTTTCCACAGCTCATAAAACGGAGGAAAGGGTCCTGAAAGATATTGTTAATAGAAACGTTATCCCTACAGACAAAAATCAGAGGATACAACTGACGATTTACTATAAAACCAGAAAAACGGCCAGCCTACTCATGAGAAACTCTCCAGACACAGAACAGAACGCTTTAAAAGAGACTAATGTCGTCTATGCCTTCAAATGCCCACTTGGGGACTGTAAGCTCCAAAAAAACCAGTATATAGGCAAGACAACAACATCTCTTTCTAGGCGTTTAACGATGCATAAGCAACAGGGCTCCATTAAGGAACATATAATCTCTTCCCATAACCAAACCATCGCCAGAGAAATCCTAGTAAACAACACAGAAATCATCGATAGATACAGCGATAGCAGGCGGCTTGACGTTTGCGAGGCACTACACATCAAGAAGTCAACACCAGCAATCAACAGCCAATTATTGCACAACTATATTCTACTATTCTACCCACCTCAAGACTCCGCTCCAATATAGAAGCATCAAGAAATATGGACCAATAGGCTTTCTACAAACACTTCTATTCAATACCCATTGTTTCTGTTCTGTCTTGTGTTGATACTTTTAATACCCTATTAATATCCCCTCTTGTTCTGTCTTGTGTTAATGCCACATCACCCCTCCCACCTCACTCAAATGTAGATATAAAATCAGAGATACGTTCTAATCAGTTGTGTATTTGTGAAGTCTTTGAAAATGTAATAAGTTTTACAAAACGCGCCCGTGTCGCGTCAGACTAGAAATAAAAATGAATTTTGGAGAAGTGATTTTTGATTTACCTCCAACAGTGAAGCGTAATGTACGAAAGATTGAGAAAATTCGTGTTAGAATTATTAATCTTACTTTTTCGGTCATATTTAATAATATATATATATATATATATATATATATATATATATATATATATATATATATATATATATATATATATATATATATATATATATTGTGACGGTAACGCGTTGGTGTTCGGCTGTTTAAGGCTAGGGGTATGGCCTCGTCACATAGTTATAAAAAAAAATAGAAAAACTGGAACTTCGTCTGTGGTAAGGTAAGGAGAAGACACACAAAACACAAGTAAACTTTAACAATGAAATTTTAATTACGTTAAATAAATCAAAACATGAAAATAATGCACAAACAAATATGTATAATAAAATCAATGAATCAAAATAATAAGAATACGTAAATGACACAATGAAAAGTTACGTTAAGGCAAAATAACAAGAAGTGCAACACAAAGGTAAGTGGGAGGTGCTGGAATATTGGCTTAAAGCCACCACCTCTCTCAGTACACGCTAACGTCTAGCTGGGAGGAGTGCTGGCTACGAAAGCACGGAACATTCTGAGGACTGATGTTGGGGCGACCCCAGACATCAGGTAGTATTGGGGGCGAGTGCAGGTGCAGCCAGACCGGCGACCAATCAGCGGAGCCGTAGCGATCAACGGGTAGTTTGGTGGTTGGAGTTCGAACAGGTGGCTGGATGCATACGTTTCTGCTCACCCTGGCAAGCCTTGCTGGTGCTGGTGTTGTTGTTTGACATTTCTTCCATAGTCTTTTATATAATTGTGACGACGTAATTATGAAGGGAAGAGCAGGCTCAATCTCTTGAAGGAGATTATCGTCACAACTCTCCCCCGAAGCCTGCGGTTCTGGAAGAAGTACGTCGTTATGTGGTGGAGTAATGGATGGTGTCGCTTCTACTTCATAAACTCTGGAGAGGGCATCGGCTATGGTGTTGTCAGAACCCTTGATATAGCGTGTCTCCAGGTTGAATTTCTGCAGTTAGCAAGCCCATAGTAGAAGACGTTGAGATGAGAAGTGGGCGTGCTGCAGGAGGTGTAGGGTGGTGTGGTCCGTATTGATGGTGGACCGAGCACTTTTCAGGTGTGGAGTGAAGTGCTGAAGCTTCAGGATGAGGAAGAGTAGCTCCTTGCCAATTGTTCCGTAGATCCTTGTAGCAGTAGTCGCTGACAAGTGTATTCTTCTCGCCTCGTTGCTGCATCACGACACCACCCACGTCGGTACCATTGGCGTCGACATGGAGGATGAAGGGCTTATCTGACGAGGTGAGAGTGGAATTAGAAGAGGGCATAGGAGCACGAGTATTATCCTGAAAGCATTTGGGAAGATCATTAAGGATTTTGGAATTAGAAGGCGCCGACTCCTTGTCAGTGCTTTCGGGAGAAGAAGCCGGGATGGTCTCACTGTGGATGTAGGGTTCTGTGAATGTGGAATAATTAGTCAAGACAGTGGGAGGAGTACCATTATATTGCTTCAGGAGGTTGACGTGGCACAGCTGGGTCTTCCGCCGCCTATCTGGAGTCTCTATCACATAATTATTATTATTCCTGCACTCTTTGACGCAGTAGGGTCCTGAAAATCTGTTTTGTAAAGGTGAACCTGGGATAGGGAAATAAGCAAGGACGAAGTCTCCCGGCTTGAATTTTCTTACTTTGCTGGTCTGGTCGTAATGAGTCTTCATTCTCACCTGGGCTTTCAATAGATTATCATGGGCAAAGCGGTGGACTCTCTCTAGAATGTGCTGAAGGTTTTGAAGAAACTGGGGCACATTCTGATGCTCACTGAAGGTGGCATCTCTGAGAGAGTCTTTGAAAGCCTTAAGGGGAGTACGGCACTTACGGCCGTAGAGCATCTCATAAGGAGATACTCCTAGGGACTCATTGGGGAGACTTCTGAAAATACACATTATTAGGTCAATCTGCTTATCCCAATCCTTTGAGGTTTCACTACAAAACTTTTTCAAGAGTGCTTTGATGGTCTGATGACTACGTTCAAGAGAACCCTGTGAAGCAGGATGATAGGGGCTGGACAATACCTGTTTGATGTTGAACTCCTCCAGTGTCCTTTTGAAGAGATCACTGGTGAAGTTGGTGCCACAGTCACTTTGAATCTCCCTGGGAAATCCGTATTGAGTGAAGATCTTCAATAGATGTTTGATAACCGTAGCAGCCGTGATGTTCTTCACTGGAACTGCTATGGGAAATCTGGTGGTAGGACACAGGATGGTTAGGATGTAGGCGTTACCTGAACTGGTCCGAGGTAAAGGACCGACACAGTCTATTATGAGTCTGTGGAAAGGTTCCGCAGGCACCTGTATGGGAATCAGTGGTGCTCTGGGAATGGAGACGTTCGGTTTGCCTGCCATCTGACATGTATGACACTGTTTTACGTACTGTTTGACGTTATTTACCATACCTGGCCAGTAGTAGTCTTGACGAATCCCATGGTAAGTCTTGTTGAAGCCGTAGTGGGAGAATGCTCCATGGGCCAGGTGTAGAATAGTGGGCCGCAGGCTGGTGGGAATCACAAGTTGTTCGGTGTTGGCCCAATCGTCCTCCTCCTTCAGTTTACTGGGTCTATATCTGCGGTAGAGCAAGTCGTTCTCTAGGAAGAACCCAGGAATACTGTCGGGTTGAGTCTCAGCCTGGAAAAACAATGGTGTTAAAGTAAGATCTTCCCTCTGCAACTTACGGAACTCCAACTTGGTCAGATGCGGGGGTAGTTTCTGAGGGTCTTGAGGGACAGCGGTAGCAGTAGAGTCAGCTGGCTGTGGACGTGCGGCTTGTGCACGGGTGGTCACGAGAACCGGAGGAGAAACTTCATCACTCTCTTGAACCTCTGCTGGAACATACTCGAGAATAGGATTTATGGGCACAGAGTTACACACCTGGGGTTTGTCCATGACGATCAGGTTGGTCGGTTGCAGGTCTTCTGCCAAGTCGTTGCCTAGGAGAAGTTGCACTCCAGGCATGGGAAAAGGCTTTTCCCTGACGGCGACTTGGACTTCCCCGTTCACGTAGGGACAATTCAGGTGGACTCTGGCGAGAGGGTATGGAGTGGTAGCAGTGAGGTCAGTGATGAAGACTGTTTCCCCGGTGTAGACTATGTTGGGCACAGCCGACTTCAAGATGATCGATTGTAGAGCCGCTGTGTCCCTCAAGATCTTCAATTTGAAACGTCCCTCCGGATTTGAACCGTTGGCAGAGACAGTTCCAGTATACAGGTGGTTACTGAAAAGAGAAAGATCATTAACATCAACACCAACATTCATCACAGGCTTACCGGACTTAGGAGGAGTTGGTTTGGGTCGTTGTTGGTCAGTGGTTCCCTTGTATTGAGACTTACCACACTTGTCTATGGTATGTCCATAGAGTCTACAATACTTGCAGTACAGTTGTGAACCAGCTTGATCGGGGCTCACCTTCTCGTAACTGTACCACGACTTCTTACTGGAGGATGGTTCAGGTGTCAGCCGGTGGATGAGGCTGTAAGTGTCAGCCGACTTAGCACACTTCAGGTAGTCGGTTTCTTCTTTATCTGCTAAGTAGAGGCGGACAGGAGGCGGCACACGTCTCAAGAATTCTTCAACAAGCATCAGGTTGACGAGTTCTGTAAAAGTAGAGACATGTGCTGCTTCCAGCCATTTCATGAAATACCTCCGTTTCGTGTTAGCAAACTCGAGGAAGGTAGTGGTACTTGCCTTCAGGTGGTCACGGAATTTCCTTCTATAACTTTCAGTAGAGAGGAGGTAGGCGTCCAACACTGCTTGTTTCAGAGTGTAGTAGTCATTCTCAGACGCCAAAGTACTGAGTGTGACTGCAGCTCTACCTGTAAGATGGACTCTGAGAAGTGTTGCCCATTGGTCGACAGGCCAACTGAGTTGATTAGCAAGGGTTTCAAAGGTGGTAAAGAACACATCAACTTCTGCTTCTACAAAGGATGGCATTAACTTACTTGCATGTGATATATTAAAACTGACGGGAAGATTGGCAGTAGCTTGTTGGCGTTGAGTGAAGTGTGAAGTTTCCAAGGCGATTTCACGTTGACGACACTCTAGAGCCAGAGTTGCTTGTTGCTTGTCATGTTCGCGTTGTATTTCCAACTCGCGTTGTTTGGTTTCAAGCTGTAAGCGTTCCCGCTCCTGGAGTGTTTCAAGCTGTACTCGTTCACGTTCACGGAGTAATGCGACCTCGCGTTCGTGTTCTTCCCTCCTCAAAGCAGCTTCGCGTTCTTGTTCGTCTCTCCTCAAAGCAGCTTCGCGTTCTTGTTCTTCTCTTCGTATGGCAGCAGCTCGTTCTTGTTGTTCGAGGGCTTCCCTTTGCTGCTCACGTTCAATCTTGGCCAGCTCTAGTTTGAGTTTCAGCGTTGCCAAATCAGTTTTATCTGCAATATAGTAAGTTTCATGAGTTTCAGAGTCTATCTTACCTTGCTCTAAATAGTAATCCAGCAACAGGTTGTGTAGGTCATTTTTGTTGGCTTGATAGGGAACTTCTAGTTGATACTCATGTGCAAGAGTTTGTAGTTCAGTCCTCTTGGCACGACTTAAAGTCCCTATTTCACCTGCTGGATTTGCACGGAAAGTTTGGAGACGAAACATGGTGAAATTAGCAAATAAAGGTACACGAATGTTCAATAATGAAATGTCAGAAACAGGACAACGTGGCAACTGGTACCTATCCTGTGTGATCTTTAACAATTAACGTTAAGTGAAAGATATTAAATGATTAAATTAAATCAAGGGCGCAGGAAATCTTGTACCCGGTACTCATGTAAGAGAATAAGGGCAAGAAAATCCTACTAACAAATGAAACAAAGTTTCGAAAACAAATGAAACAGTTAAATGCTTCAAAGTAAAATTGGTAGTCCAAGGATGTAGGCATACCTTGCCGAGTCTCTATAGGACATAAAGCAAGTTTTTCCTACTGAATTTAATATGATACTTACAGAATTAGCGAACTTTTGTGCTCTGAAAAAATAAGCTAATTCCCTACCGTTGTATGTATCATCATCTCTGACTGACGTGTAGGGGTGCGAGGTGTCAACTTGTGACGAGAACTGCTGCTGAGGTCCCAATTCAGCAACTAAAGTTCGAGCTAGAGGAACTATGGCCCTCTTTGTCCTCCTACAGTCAGATTGCAGAAGATTGGGTACTCTTGACCCGGGGCAGACCACAGTACCAGGGTACCAATATGATGATCTGTCAGAATGAGAAATATTCAAGGGACATAGATGGTAAATACGAGTAATAACATGGAGGGAGAGATGACCAATTAAGAGTATGACTGAGGCCTACAGTCACCACGTAATCCAAAGTTGTCTCACCTTCACTATATGTTACTCTCGTAATGCACAATACACCGCACCTTATAAAAAATGAAATTGAATGAAAAATAGTAAAGCTACGTTAACAGAGTTAAATACGCTTACCATAAATTACCACTTGGCACCAGTACCTGAGTGAGGCTCCTAGGACAGGCCCCCATATAACTTGTGACGGTAACGCGTTGGTGTTCGGCTGTTTAAGGCTAGGGGTATGGCCTCGTCACATAGTTATAAAAAAAAATAGAAAAACTGGAACTTCGTCTGTGGTAAGGTAAGGAGAAGACACACAAAACACAAGTAAACTTTAACAATGAAATTTTAATTACGTTAAATAAATCAAAACATGAAAATAATGCACAAACAAATATGTATAATAAAATCAATGAATCAAAATAATAAGAATACGTAAATGACACAATGAAAAGTTACGTTAAGGCAAAATAACAAGAAGTGCAACACAAAGGTAAGTGGGAGGTGCTGGAATATTGGCTTAAAGCCACCACCTCTCTCAGTACACGCTAACGTCTAGCTGGGAGGAGTGCTGGCTACGAAAGCACGGAACATTCTGAGGACTGATGTTGGGGCGACCCCAGACATCAGGTAGTATTGGGGGCGAGTGCAGGTGCAGCCAGACCGGCGACCAATCAGCGGAGCCGTAGCGATCAACGGGTAGTTTGGTGGTTGGAGTTCGAACAGGTGGCTGGATGCATACGTTTCTGCTCACCCTGGCAAGCCTTGCTGGTGCTGGTGTTGTTGTTTGACATTTCTTCCATAGTCTTTTATATAATTGTGACGACGTAATTATGAAGGGAAGAGCAGGCTCAATCTCTTGAAGGAGATTATCGTCACAATATATATAACTTGTATTATTTAGCTATGATAGTGTTATATTAGAGCCTGAGTGTGATAATGACTGGGTACAATGTTCAAATATCAGTGATTCAATGCTGTTCACGATGCTCACAGTGGTAGCCACAGCATTATTTCGTTCATCAAGGAATCTTCAAATGATTTCTTAGGTTCCTTTTCAAAATAAACATGTGGTCAATTATTCATTTACAGGAATTTGGGACCAGGATTGTGATAATAGCAGGATTGTGGTTATAATTAGCATTGTGCGTAGTATTGTGGAAGGAGGAATTTTGATGAGGGAGGGAGGGCGAGAATTAAGGTAGCCTCATCGTGTGTGTGTGGCTGCCACTCTTTTTTTGCTCACCATACTAGCTTAGTGGTTCGCTATGGGCAACACATATGTACATGGGTATATATAGTGTAAGAACAGCAACAGGAGAATGTTGAGAGGAGCTATTTTGGTGAGGGAGGTGACGTAATCGTAGCGTCATCTGCTGTGTGATTTTTCATGCAGTGTATAGTGGCCACTGTACTGTTTGGACACAATATCGGCTTACTTGCATAGTTCTGGTAAATAAAACATGTAGATAGGAATATAGAACATGTGTAATAAGAACTATAACAATATGGTGGGAGGAGCAATGTTGGCGAGTAAGATGTTGGAGTGAGGGAGACTGGCTGGGTGTTGCTGCTCTCACTAGAGGTGTTCTGAATGTGTTCATGGCCAAATGCTCTTATTGGCCCATACGAGGCAGCTGCTGTTAGCCCATACGAGGCAGCTGCTGTTGGCCCATACGAGGCAGCTGCTGTTGGCCCATACAAGGCAGCTGCTGTTGGCCCATACGAGGCAGCTGCTATTGGCCCATACGAGACAGCTGCTATTGGCCCATACGAGGCAGCTGCTATTGGCCCATACGAGGCAGCTGCTGTTGGCCCATACGAGGCAGCTGCTATTGGCCCATACGGGGCAGCTGCTATTGGCCCATACGGGGCAGCTGCTATTGGCCCATACAAGGCAGCTGATATTGGCCCATACGAGGCAGCTGCTATTGGCCCATACGAAGCAGCTGCTACGCGGTGTTCTGAATGTGTTGATGGTGAATGTATATAGTGTGTGACAGTGTATAGTGTGTAAATAGATTGTATATATACACAAATTAGCATGATACATAGTAAATATGTGCTGCATATGTGTACACAAGTTTCATGCACGTAACACAGTGTCTACGGACAGTACGGATGTTGTACTGCGATATTGTAGTGTACGTGTTCATTATACATTGGATTGGCACATAAAACAATGAAAATGTATTTGGAAAGGTGCGCAAAAAATGAACAAAAATATATTCGCGGCAACTCGCGCGCCCCGCCCCGAGCGCCCCACCGCCCCCGAGAGCTTACGGCACGGGCGCACGGGGAATGATGACGTCACGCCCCAACTTCCGGACCCCATAGCAGCCAAAGTAAGTACAATTTCGACTTGTTTTTTACATACCCATACTGAGGGAAGGGTTTTTGACACTTTAAAAAGAAAAAATAATTTTTTCCAGAGAATTTATTTCCTGCGCACTGTGGGGGTGTCACATTTGGAGGCAACGCAGTTAAGGGGTTAAATTGTTGTTTATAGTATAAGAATATATTGGCTGTTAATAGTTATGGTGCTGGGCTAGACTATGTATGTTTAAATCCCTGATTTAAACAGAGCCAGTGTTCAGTCATAGAACTGAATTTATTAAATCTTATCCTTGTATAAAATACAAGCTGATGTGAGAATACCTGTTGGCAGGTGGACTGTGGATCTTCAATCAACCTATCAACTAATTCATTCACCCCACCTGCCTCTTACAGCCCACAATCTGTCATTAGGAAAAGAGGAGCTAGGATTTACAACCCTAGCTAGGTGATTTTAGTTGAATTAATTTGTAGACAGTAATTTTTTAATTTAGTTCAGTACAAGTCCCTGCTAGTCTCCTCTAATATCAATCCCAGCCGGTTTTTCCCACATTTTTGGTCCTTTGAACCTAGATGGTTATTTCAGTACACTTCAGACCAAATTTTTGGTCCTTCGTACCTAGATAATAATTCTTGAACCTAGATATTTATGGTCTTTTAAACCTAGATAGTCTAGAAACTAGATTATATTTCAATGGCAAATACATAAGAAACTTCTTGATTTTGCATTGGAATAATTTTTACATATTCTGACCTAACCTAGCTAACAGCCAATATTTATCATAGCTATATATCTAAGTAAACAAATTGTTTGCAGTGGCTTAAGCCACCATATCCATTAACTAGTAAGCATTCATAGCATACTAATATTGTTTTGTGTTAAGAAACCACAGTACTTAAGTATATCAGTGTCACAGACACAACTGCATCTTAATCATAAATACCATTTTCTACCTCACTTGTGGTAACTTACATACATAGTTAAGTGTATTATCTAGCATTATCTCTAATCAACTGATTTTCAGAGCTGCTCATTACATAATATTCTTTAAAAGTGTTTTTATCACTGTAAGAGCATTTCATTACAATCTTATTTATTTATTTATTTATGCATATACAAGAATGTACATAAGGAATGTGAGGATACAAATATGGTAATTACAGTCTTGTAAAGCCACTAGCACGCGCAGCGTTTCGGGCAGGTCCTTAATCTAAGAAAATTTTAAGGAGGTAAATACTTGCAAAATTATAGACAAAAAATGATAACAGATTACATGAAATGAAAAAAAAGATGAGAGAAAATTGTAGGTACAGTATATTAAAGCACATAGGTAGCTAAGATTGATTGCAATGACAGCTTGAATGGTAGTTGACAAAAAAATTGGTAGGCATAATACAGCAGAAACAATATAAGATTGGTTGCAATGACAGCTTGAATGGTAGTTGACAAAAATTGGTAGTCACAATACAGCATATGGCTAGCACATAAAAGAGGACAGCAATGAACACAATGATAAGGTTGTTTGAAATTACATAAAAATTAGGAGATTGGGTAACACTAGGTACAGAGCAAATTTAAAGCTCAGTGTAGGAAAACTAAGAAGATGAAGTTAGGTACTTTTTGGTTTTGCTTTTAAATAAGGCAAAAGTTTTACAGTTTTTCAATTCACTAGGGAGTGAGTTCCATAAACTAGGTCCCTTAATTTGCATAGAGTGTTTACACAGATTAAGTTTGACCCTGGGGATATCAAAGAGATATTTATTTCTGGTGTGGTGATAATGGGTCCTATTACAATCTGACCATAATCAACTGTATACATCCTATTACAGGTAAAACCAGTAGGCATTCTACTGTATTTTATCAAACAATTATAAGGGTAACAGATCTTGTAATAACTTTGCAAAAATAGTGCCATTTACTATTTTTAAAAAATGATTACAGGATTTACGAAGTTCGTGCATTTGGGTCACAAACCAAATTATTACAGTACTTTTGATAATTGAACACCTGCTACATCCAGATTCCAGGGAGGAAATGAAGGACGATCTTTGGAATCATTACCTAAGTAGACAGGAAAGCTCATTTATCAAAACACATTAACATCCAGAGTACGACTTAATCAAACCAGAAATGCTCTACAAATCAAGGGGCCCAGAATGTGGAATGACCTTCCCAACCATGTTAAAGACAGTACCTCTCTCAACCAGTTTAAGTTAAAAACGAAGCTATACCTAATAAATTCCCTGTAACCTACCTTACCCCTCTATTGTCAACCCATGTATGTTTTTTGTTTTTTTTTGTTTTTCAAATCAACACTGTTTTAATGTAATTTTCTGTAATAATTTGTAATTGTATTTGTGCTGTTTTCTCAACAATGTTCCCCCCTCTTTTACCTCTATTTTTATTTGTACTCAACGCATTTTTTTCTTTTTACCCATTAGTTTTAAGCTTTAGTCAGTAGTATTTTTTCCTGCCCGAAACGCTTTGCGTAATAGTGGCTTTAGGCATTGTATGTACTAGCTCTATCTATAAAGCCAACAAACTTTGTAAAATCTCTTTATGTATGTACCTTTGCCTAAATAAAAATTATTATTATTATTATCATTATTATTATTATAACATTAAACATATTTATCAGAAAAAAGAGAAATATCTTGGAATCTCCGAAACTCGGAAAAAGTCAAAATGACTAACAGTATTCCACCAGCTGCTGAAACAGAAAATAAAAGGACACAAAGTGTCTAAAAAATCACTTGAATCTACAGCCTACAGACCATTTAAATCAGGTGATAGACAAATGTCATCATCACTTTGCTACAATAGTCTACCATTGGGGATTAAGACCAATCTTAATCTCACATCACAATCTTAATGGCTAAACAGCCCCTCATCACTAATCTACAATCTGAAAGGCTAACAGCCCATTGAAAATGTCAATACAAGTATTATCATCCATCTAAGAAAACTATCTTAATCCAAGAATATAGTCTTGATCACCTAATATCATGCTTTCACTGGAGTGAAAGCAGCCTCAGAAAATCTGAAGGCAATCAAGCATCTCAAAGAGACTTACTTAATAGAAAAGGCAAAGCCGAGAAAAAATAATCAGTCAGTAATTTATCAGTCTCCGTGGTGTAGTGGTAAGACACTCGTCTGGCGTTCCGCGAGCGCTATGTCATGGGTTCGTATCCTGGCCGGGGAGGATTTACTGGGCGCAATTCCTTAACTGTAGCCTCTGTTTAACGCAACAGTAAAATGTGTACTTGGATGAAAAAACGATTCTTCGCGGCAGGGGATCATATTCCAGGGACCTGCCCGAAACGCTACGTGTACTAGTGGCTGTACAAGAATGTAACAACTCTTGTATATATCTCAAAAAAAAATTAAAAATAAAAAGCAAAATGCTTCATCACATCATGAATAATGTAGATACACATTATTATAGATACACTTCATCCTTTAAGGAAATCCTTGGAGTAGTACAAGTGTTACATGCTTGTATGACCTACTTGCATGAAATTACATACCTACAATTGTTACATATTTGTAACAATATCATATCAAGATAAAATCACCAAAGGTGAATCCACGGACAAAAACAAAAATGTCCAAAATGGCAGTCAAAAATCAAGGCAACAAAACTCATCTTCTGCAAAGTGGAAACAGAATAATGTTGGCTCTTATGCTATATCCCCCACAGTTAACAGAACTGTAGGAAATCAAGCTTCCAAGACAGATAAGACAAAAGGAGCTGCAAGTGCCCCAAAATGTTTATTCTGTCAAGAAGCACATAACATTTATCAATGCACAGTTTATGAAGACCGTGCCAGTCGAATCAATCGACTGAAATCTCTGAACAGGTGCATCTGTTGTCTACGGAATCACGATACAAGTGAGTGTAACACTCAATTGCAGAACTGCCAATATTGTCATAAAAGTGTACATCACACAATACTCTGTGGTGGTGTCAATCCAGATCACAGACATCCAATAATCAACCTGCATCTTATTTTATTTATTTTATTTTATTTATATATATACAAGAAGGTACATTGGGTTTGGAGAATACATTGGATAGTACAGTAATTACATTCTTGTAAAGCCACTAGTACGTGCAGCGTTTCGGGCAGGTCCTTAATCTAGCAGATAATTTTAAGTAGGTAAGTTCAATCAGAATTGATAAATGAAAGATACATTACAAGAGAAAAATGAGATGAGAGAGATAAGTAAGTATATTAAAGCTCTGATTGATTACATTGACAGCTTGATTAGTAATTTAAACAAGATTAATAGACACCATACAGCAGATTGACAGCACATATAAGACAGCAATGATCACAATGGTAAAGATGTTCAGAATGGGTACATAAAGATTGGGAGACTGGGTAGCAAAAGATACAGATAAACAAGATTTATAAACACCATACAATAGAATGGCAGCACATATAAGAGAACAGCAATGATCTCAATGGTAAAGATGTTCAAATTGGGAACAAAAAGGTTGGGAGATTGGGTAGCAATAGATACAGTGCAATTTTAAGACAAAAAGAGAAAAACTATGAAGATGAAATTAGGTACTTTTTAGTATTGATTTTGAATGATGTAAAAGTTGGACAGCTTTTCAATTCAGTAGGGAGTGAATTCCATAAACTGGGTCCCTTTATTTGCATTGAGTGTTTACACAAATTAAGTTTAACTCTGGGGATATCGAAGAGATATTTATTTCTGGTGTTGTGATAATGGGTCCTATTACATCTGTCCAGGAAGAGTTTCAGACAAGTATTTGCATTTAAGAATAGGGTTTTGTAAATGTAGTTGACACAAGAGAATTTGTGGAGTGAGATTATGTTTAGCATGTTTAGGGAGTTAAACAAGGGGGCTGTGTGTTGTCTGAAAGCAGAATTTGATATTATTCTGATAGCAGATTTTTGCTGGGTAATGATGGACTTGAGGTGGTTTGCAGTGGTTGAACCCCATGCACAGATACCATAGTTGAGATAGGGATAGATTAGTGCATAATATAGAGAGATGAGAGCAGAGTTAGGAACATAATATCTGATTTTGGAGAGTATACCAACTGTTTTAGAGACTTTCTTAGTTATGTGTTGTATGTGGGTACTGAAGTTGAGTCTCTTGTCTAGGAATATGCCAAGAAACTTTCCATCATTTTTATTGCTAATGTTTACATTGTCAATCTGAAGCTGAATTGCATTTGTAGATTTGCTTCCAAATAGGATGTAGTAGGTCTTTTCTATGTTAAGTGTTAGTTTGTTGGTTGACATTCATAAGTGGACTTTTTTTAGTTCATTATTAACAACATCATTTAGTGTATGTGGGTTGGGGTGTGAGTAAATGAGGGTAGTATCATCAGCAAACAAAATAGGTTTCAGAATGTTAGAGACATTAGGCAGATCATTAATGTATATAAGAAATAGTAGGGGTCCCAAGATGCTGCCCTGAGGCACTCCAACGGTTATTGGTAGAATCTCAGGCAAAGCCAAAAGATGATAATACCACAACAGCCGTACAATTCTGTACAGTAATGAATAATGTCAATGACTTAGAAACAGAAATTTTTACAACAGCCATATTGCCTACTGCACAGCTAGAACTATGCAATCAAGGTATTTGTATTCAAACTAGAGGCTTTTTTGATCAAGGGTCACAGAAAAACCTTTATCCGTAAAATGATGGCAGAAGATTTACAACTTAAATCTTCAAAGCAAGTATCTACATCCATATCAGGGTTTTTTACCAATTCGGGTCGTAGAACCTTTCCGGTAGTACAACTCAATGTCTGTCTATGTACATCCCAAAGGACAGGAGAAGCCATAGTAGTTGATAAAATTCCTACTGAAATGGAAGTGACTGATCTGGCAGCCACAATTAAATTCCTAAAAGAAAACAGAATCCAATTAGCAGATCCTCTGCTCGATTCTGACTACATAGGGAATATCAGAATCCTGATTGGAGCTGACTACTATCGTCGATTCATTCTGGGATCAGAAGAATGTATGGGTATGAATATACTCAAATCAGCAGGAGGCATATTGATGACAGGACCTACACTAGATCTTGAACCTTCAACTCCTGAAAAATCACATCATATAGAAACTGTAATCGTGGTGTGACTAGGCAAAGAACAGTCCCCACTTAAAATCCCCCCAAATGATTGATGATGGATTGGAATCTGTACATCAATTGTGGGAACTTGATGCCATAGGAATAATTCCTGAACAACCAAGTCCTGATGATATATGTGCATACAATCAGTACTTAGAAACTGTACAGTACCATGATGGACAGTACTGGGTAAGGCTACCATGGAAAATCAACCATAAAACCTTACCTACCAATTATCACATGGCTTACAGTCAATTTAAATCACAATTAGCAAAGCTAAGAAAAAGGCCTGAGCATTTAAAATTCTATCATAAGATTATTGCTCAACAATTAAAGAATAAATTCATCGAAGTTGTGAAACACGACATTAAGCAAATAGGCCATTTTTTACCCCCACATGACTGTAATGAGAGAATCCAAAACGACTCCTTTACGGATAGTTTTTAATTGTAGCTCTAAATCTGGACCCCAAGGAACCAGTCTAAATGATTGTTTGCAAACAGGTCCAAGTCTAACTCAGAAATTGTATGACATATCTAAATATATCAAAAAAAGTTTCAAAAACTGTGGGCATTCTTTCTAAGATCAGATATTATGTACCACGCCCTGCCCTGGTGACTCTCTATTACTCCCTTATCTATCCATATCTCAACTTTGGTATTTGTGCTTGGGGCTCTACTACCCAAAATCACTTACGTCCTCTAATTACTCAACACAAAGCTGCTATTAGGACAATATCCAACTCTGGCCCCAGACATCACTCGGTACCCCTACTCAAATCTCTGAATATGTTAGACATTAAGTCACTGCACATTCTCTCATGTGTACTATACATATATAAAACGCTAAATTATAATGCCAATCCTGACCTCAAAAGCTTCATAGAAGGTTGTAACAGAACCCAAGAGCACTACACCAGAAATAAATACAGTTTTGATATTCCTAGAGTACGACTTAATCAAACTAGAAATGCTCTACAAATCAAGGGGCCCAGAATGTGGAATGACCTTCCCAACCATGTTAAAGACTGTACCTCTCTCAACCAGTTTAAGATAAAAACGAAGCTATACCTAATAAATTCCCTGTAACCTACCTTACCCTTCTATTGTCAACCAATGTCTGTTTTTTTTTAAAGAGCGCTGTTTGTCGACATAATTGTATTTGTGCTGCTTTTTCAGCTATGTTTTCATTTCTTGTTTTCATTCTACTCTTTATGCTCAATTAGTATTAAGCTTGTCATTTAAGTTTTTCATGTCCGAAACGCTTTGCGTAATAGTGGCTTTAGGCATTGTATGTACTAGCTCTACCTATAAGTCAACCAATCTTTGTAAAAATTTCTTGTATGTATGTACCTTACCAAAATAAACATTTATTCATTTATTTATTTATTTATTTATATTTATTATTACATACTGTTGAAGTTTAGACTTAACAAATATGCATTTTCAGCAGATATAAGTAAGGCCTTTCTAAGAGTCGGCTTGCAGGAAGAAGATAGAGACTTCACTAAGTTTCTATGGATAGAGAACCCAGAAGATATCAATAGTCCTACAGTGACTTTCAGATTCAACTCAGTTCTTTTCGGCGCAACAAGTAGTCTATTTCTGTTGCAAGCAACTCTAGATACTCATCTGAAGAAATCATCAAGTCCCTATAAGGCTGAAATCAGTCAGAATCTATATGTAGATAATTTTCAAGGGACAGTTATCAGTACTACTGAACTGTTACAATTATATCAAGAGGCCAACAAGGAGCTACAAGGTGCCAACATGCCACTACAATCTTGGGCCTCTAATAATGCAACATTGAATAATCAAATAGCAAGAGATTACCCTGAATATCATGTACCTGAATCATAAAAGGTGTTAGGTATGGAGTGGGATCTAATCTCGGACATGATCTCGATCAAGTCTGTACCAGTAAATTATTGCATTGCTACAAAAAGGGATTTGCTATCACAAGTTAGCAAAGTATTCAACCCACTTGGTCTACTAAATTCTTTAACTATCAAGTGGCGTTTATTGGTGCAAGAAGCTTGGAAGACTAAAGTTGGTTGGGATGATCCACTACCAATCCAGTTACAAAAAGCTTGGATTGAAGTGGCTCAAGAACAAACTTTAGTTGAAAAGATAATCTTTCCGAGACGCATAGTCGAGGAAAATGAAGAAGTATCACTACATGTATTTGCAGACGCGTCAGCCAAAGCTTTTGGAGCTTGTGCTTACTTAGTGACTTCTAATCAATCATATCTTATCACCTCTAAGGCCAGAGTCGCTCCATTAAAAAAAGAGGACTTTGCCTCAGATGGAACTAACTGCATTGCTAAGTGGCACACGCTTAGCAGTGCATATCAAACAAGTCTTGTCTACCATGAACATCAAAGATGTCATTATATGGTCTGACAATGAAGTTGTCTTACAATGGGTACGAAACGACAACTGTCCGACTCCATATGTAAAAAATCGCGTCTCGGAAATTAAAGAAATTTCCGCAGGCTTTCAATTGCTGCATGTACCAACAAAGGATAATCCAGCTGATCTCTTATCAAGAGGTATGACATTTAAACAGTTTACAAAGGCAGATATTTGGTTTCATGGGCCTCGATGGTTAGTGAATGGTAGTTGGCCTGAAGAAAAGCCACACGTCATTACGACACAAACCATAACTACCACCAGGCAGCAAGCTCAAATATCGGTCTTGGATTGTACTCGTTACTCCTCGCTTATCAAATTAATCAATGTAACACAGAACGTGTTTCATTATCTCAGGAAAAAAAGTATAAAATACACTTTTCCAGATGCACTTATCTATTGGGTAAGACAAGCCCAGAGAGAAACTTATGGGAATAACTATGAAAATCTTCCGCATAAGTTAAAACACAATCTCGGTCTGTAGATAGACCATGAAAATCACAATATTCTGCGTTGTGGAGGGAGACTTAAACACGCAGATATCAATCTAGATACCGTGCATCCATGGCTTTTACCAAAGAATCATTGGATCACAAGGTTGATTGTGTTACATACACATCAACAAATCATCAAACATAGAGGAGTGTTAGACACACACAAATCAGACAGCAGTACTGGATTCCTCAGGGAAGACAGTCAGTCAAATCAATCTTGAAGAATTGCATGATATGCCGAAGGTACGATGCAAGAACTTGCTCTTATCTAGGGCCACCACCCCTACCAAAGGAACGAGTGGTCCATCTACACCCTTTCGAGACAACTGGAGTAGATTATACAGGAGCAATATATCTAACAGGGACTGCAGATAAGCAACCTATCAAGGCATACATCTGTCTGTTCACCTGTGCTACCACCAGGGCAGTACATCTAGAGGTAACACCCGATATGACTGCTCAATCATTTATTCAAGCTTTCGGCAGATTCGCAGCACGCCGATCATGCCCTAAGCTGATGATTTCAGATAATGGAGCAATTTTGGTGGCTGGAGAAGCATGTCTACGAGAAATCTGTTCCCATCCTGCAGTTACTGCCACACTGGAACAGCGTCATTGCAGATGGAAATTTATCCCTCCGAGAGCCCCATGGCACGGAGGATTTTATGAACGGTTAATAGGAACTGCCAAAAGAGCCTAGAGAAAATCTCTACACAGTCAGAAAATCAATCTTCAGGAACTCCAGACAGTAATCACGGAAATAGAATCAAGGGTGAATAACCGGCCGTTGACTTACTTGTCTGATGATCCTACTCAACATGATCCATTAAGTCCTGCCCACCTAATGTATGGAAGACTTCTGACTCCAGTACCATCTCTAGAGGATGATGAGATCAGAGATCCCTCATATGTGGGTCAGAGCGAGTTGGTTCAGGGGTATAAGCATCTGTCCAGCATAATCAAAAAATGGAATGATGTTTGGACAAAAGAATATCTTACATCTCTACGAGAACATCACAATGGGGCCAATGTCCCACATAATACATCAAATCTACAACCTGGCGATATTGTCTTGGTAGACAGTGATGGCCCTAGGGCTGACTGGCCATTAGGTAAAGTTGTATCAGTCCATCCAGATAGCCAGGGGATTTTGAGAATAGTCAAAATCCTGTCTAAAGGAACAACTTCCCTTGGACAAACATTGGACAAACTCATCCACATGGAATCAGTGAGCCAGCTGCAGTTAGATCCTGAGAGACCTCCAGACACTCTAACTCCACTTGACCCACAAACTCTTAACAGACACAATCGTCCACAACGGACAGCAGCACAAAAGTGCAAGCAAAATTTGCACTTGTATTATCAATCCAATGGAGAGTAGATAAATACATATGGTTACTATTGTCCTTAGTATTGGACTCTGTGCCAGTTCTCTCCCTCTGGAAGATGTGGGAAATTTTACCCACCATATCTAATAATCATCTAAAAAATGTATAATTTCTATATTATTTCTATTTCATATTTATATCATATCTAAATCATATCAAAATCGTATCAAATCATATCAAAATCGTATCAAATCATATCAAAATCGTATCAAATCATATCAAAATCGTATCAAATCATATTAAAATCAAATCTGAATCATTATAGATTCATTATACATCTTGATCCTAGAAGACAATGCCACTATAATCACGTACGCCAAAGTGCCCTATAGATGCGTATGTGACTTTGTGCATGATCTCTCAAGGATCCAAAAGTTTCTAGAAGGATTTCTTTATTAAAAAACTATTGGAACATTAATCGCTTCCGGTAGGGATTATAAATCGAATCCTTAATAAGAATACTATCAAGTACTACTTATAATCTTTAAATCCTATATCTAATTATATTATAATCACATCCTATCTCAATCATAAGTCTAGACTAAAAATAATCAATCAATATTCATAGAAGGCTACCATGCTCAGGGAGCATGGGAAGGCGATGGCTGAGAGAGAAGTGCCCAACACACCCCACGGCACTACGCGTTTGTTGACAAAACAGTGAACAAGTGTGAGGGTACCTTAGTGAACATTATTTGGCTCAGGACACCTTATCTAATATCTTTATCACCAGTGAATACTCTCTAGAACTGGGGGAGTACCTGGACAATATATCTACAAGGAATATCCCTAGAACATTTATATCTATATGTGTAGAATGGAGCACACAGTGACTTGGCTCCACCTTCACCATCAACCCTCATCTTTTGCAACGCAGTTAAAGAAAAATCACGTAGCAACGCTACTAGTACATCATACAGCAACGCTGTTAGATATAAAATATCGTGCCTAAACGCACAACAAGAGAGTTATCCAGTCTGGCACACCTTGTCAGACAGGCACACCGGCATTCAGAGAAGTATATTGAGGTTATTTCGGTATATAGTTGGCCAATTGTATGCTTGTGTGACTTTAATATTCTATAAGTCTGTCTGTCAGTTATAAAGCAAGACAACGCCTCATGGCTGTTAATAGTTATGGTGTTGGGTTAGACTGTGTATGTTTAAATCCCTGATTTAAACAGAGCCAGTGTTCAGTCATAGAACTGAATTTATTAAATCTTATCCTTGTATAAAATACAAGCTGATGTGAGAATACCTGTTGGCAGGTGGACTGTGGATCTTCAATCAACCTATCAACTAATTCATTCACCCCACCTGCCCCTTACAGCCCACAATCTGTCATTAGGAAAAGAGGAGCTAGGATTTACAACCCTAGCTAGAGATTTTATTTGAATTGATTTGCAGACAGTAGTTTTTTAATTTAGTTCAGTACAAGTCCCTGGTAGTCTCCTCTACTATCAATCCCAGCAGGTTTTTTCCCACACGTGCCATAGCTTAAGTCTTGTTTGTGTGACTCAAGTGTCATAGATCAAGACACTTAAGGCCCCCAGACATACTAATATAGATAAATATGTCTGGGTACTGCAGGTACTTAGTGTGGCAAGAAGGGTCGTCGTACGACGAGAGAAGTCGAGGACATGTCCAGCTACACTTAATCTCAGTGGAGGTGGAACACGTGTCGTCGAGGACATGTCCAGCTACAGTTAACCTCAGTGGAGGTGGAACACGTGTCGTCGAGGACATGTCCAGCTACAGTTAACCTCAGTGGAGGTGGAACACGTGTCGTCGAGGACATGTCCAGCTACAGTTAACCTCAGTGGAGGTGTGGCACGTGTCGTCGAGGACATGTCCAGCTACAGTTAACCTCAGTGGAGGTGGAACACGTGTCGTCGAGGACATGTCCAGCTACAGTTAACCTCAGTGGAGGTGGAACACGTGTCGTCGAGGACATGTCCAGCTACAGTTAACCTCAGTGGAGGTGGGACACGTGTCGTCGAGGACATGTCCAGCTACAGTTAACCTCAGTGGAGGTGGGACACGTGTCGTCGAGGACATGTCCAGCTACAGTTAACCTCAGTGGAGGTGGGACACGGGTCGTCGAGGACATGTCCAGCTACAGTTAACCTCAGTGGAGGTGGGACACGTGTCGTCGAGGACATGTCCAGCTACAGTTAACCTCAGTGGAGGTGGGACACGGGTCGTCGAGGACATGTCCAGCTACAGTTAACCTCAGTGGAGGTGGGACACGTGTCGTCGAGGACATGTCCAGCTACAGTTAACCTCAGTGGAGGTGGGACACGTGTCGTCGAGGACATGTCCAGCTACAGTTAACCTCAGTGGAGGTGGAACACGTGTCGTCGAGGACATGTCCAGCTACAGTTAACCTCAGTGGAGGTGGGACACGTGTCGTCGAGGACATGTCCAGCTACAGTTAACCTCAGTGGAGGTGGGACACGTGTCGTCGAGGACATGTCCAGCTACAGTTAACCTCAGTGGAGGTGGGACACGGGTCGTCACCAACACGGACAGGAGTGGAGGCTATTTGCGGTGTTCAGTAGGATGGGAGTACGTGGCCAGACACTGAAACAGAAGTTTAAGACCATGTGGGACATGTGCTTGGAATGAAAGATTGTGTTTATCATGAAAATCCAGCACAGTGGCAGTCAGGGGCCTTGGTTGAAGACATCGAGATGAGAACAGCTGACAGTGATGGTTCGAACACCTGTCCAGTTTTGAACTTATTAATGAAGGCAAGATCGATGAATATGAACCTGAAAGATTGTCTTAAGTTTGTAATGTACAAGTGTAATGAACAAGAAGATCGAGAGTGCAAACATAGGGTGTGTTGCACGTATGCGGGTTTAACAAGGTGAAGGTGTGCTGACAGGCTGTCATACCTCACCAGGGGAGGACGATGGCTCAGCAGGAGTCAATGAACAGTGTGTGGAAGCTGTTGGTGAGTGTACTGACGTAAACTCAGGTGATTGTCTGATCAACAGTACCTGGGGCAGCAATGAAGGTGCGCAAGTGACATTAACCGATGGAGTGAAGTCATTAAAAGATGAGGTAGCCACTACACGCGGTGATAAGTCAACTGTTGACTATGGATGGAAGGGAATTATCAGGGAAAAGCGCTAAGCCATCAAAATTCTAATGTCTCTATGGCTCCTTTGGGCACTCAATTTCCACCTGTATCCCCTAGTGTGTATTGCCTTTTTAGTTAACTAGTCTGTTTTTATCTACGCAATCAATTCCTTTGAAAATTTTGTATGTGGTGATCATGTCCAATCTAACTCTTTTGACTTCCAGCGACGTGAGGTCCAATTTCCGTAGCCTCTCCTCGTAGCTCATACCTCCTATGTTCAAATACTAATCTGGTGGGCCAACCTTTGAACCTTTTTCAGTTTAGTCTCATGCTTGACGAGATATGGATTCCATGTTGGAGCTGTATACTCCAGAATTTGTCTGATATATGTGGTATAGAAAGTTCTGAATGATTCCTTACACAAGTTTCTAAAGGCTGTTTTTATGTTGGCCTATCTGGCACATGCCGCTGATGTTATCCTCTTGATATGGACTTCAGGCGACAGGTCCCGCATGTTATCAACCCCCCAGGTCTTCCCCTCTCTCTGATTCTTGAAGTATTTCATCTCCAAACTGATACCTTGTATCTGGTCTCCTGCTCCCTTCACCTATGTTCATTAAATTACATTTGCGTGGGTTAAACTCTAACAACCATTTTTCGACCATTCCTACAGCTTGTCCAGGCCTTCTTGAATCCTCAAACTGTCCTCTGTCTTAATCCTTTTAATAATTTTGGCATCGTTAGCAAACATTGGGAGGAAGGAGTCTATAACCTCTGGGAGATCATTTACATATATCAGAAACAGGATTGGTCCAAGTAAAGAGCCCTGAAGGACTCCACTGGTGACTTCACGCCAATCTGAGGTCTCACCCCTTACTGTATCTCTTTGCTTCCTAATGCTTAGGTACTCCCTTATTCACTGGAGTACCCAATCAGTTACTCCTGCCTGTTTCTAAAGCTTATGCATCAGCCTCTTATGGGGTATTGTGTCGAAGGTTTTCCAACAATACGCAGTCCGCCCATCCTTCTCTTTCTTGCTTAATCTTTGTCACCTGATCGTAGAATTCTATTAAGCTTGTAGGGCAAGATTTATCCTCCTTGAACTCATGTTGATGGGTAGTCACGTAGTCCGTTCTCTCCAGATGTGTTACTAGGTTTTTTTCACGATCTTCTCCGTCACCTTGCATGGTGTACACCTTAAGGACACTGGCCTGTAATTCAGTGCCTCCTGTCTGTCATCCTTTTTGTATATCGGGACTACAATAGCCGTCTTCCATATTTCTGGTAGGTCTCCCATCTCCAGTGACCTACTATACACTATAGAGAGTGGCAAGCAAAGTACTTCTGCACACTCTTTCAATACCCATGGCAAGATTCCGTCCGGGCCAACAGCCTTTCGCACGTCCAGATTCAATATATACATCATGACCTCATCTCTTGTAATTTCGAACCCTTCCAAGGCCGCCTGGTTTACTGTTACCTCTTCTAGCGCGGTGACCTCACGTCGTTTTATTGTGAAGACCTCCTGGAATCTCTTGTTGAGTTCTTCATTCACCTCTTTGTCATTCTCTATGTTCCTGCCCTCACCATTTTTAAGTTTTAACACCTGTTCTTTCACTGTTGTTTTCCTCCTGATGTGACTGGAGTAGCTTTGGTTCGGTCTTGGCTTTATTAGCTATATCATTTTCATACTTTTTCTCAGCTTCTCTTCTCACACTAACATACTCGTTCCTGGATCTCTGGTATCTATCTCTGCTTTCTGGTGTTCTGTTGTTTCGGAAATTCCTCTACGCCATTTTGTTCAGTTACTTTGCTACCATACATGCCCTGTTAAACAGTGGATTCTTATTTTGCTTCTGTTCTTTTCTTTCGGACCGGGATCACTTGTTTACTGCCTCCTGACACTTCTTGGTGACATAGTCCATCATGTCTTGTATGGTCTTAGTTCTGAGTTCTGTGTCCCATGGTATATCCCTTAGGAATTTTCTCATCTCATAATTTCCCTTTCGGTATGCCAGCCCTTTGTTTCTTAGTTCATTTTTAGGGATATAAATCATAGCTTTACCAGGTACTCAAAGATCAATACAGTGTGATCACTTATTCCCAAGGGGGCTTCCAACTTAACTTCCCTTATATCCGACTCATTTAGGGTAAATATCAGATCAAGCATGGCTGGTTCATCCTCTTCTCTCATTCTTGTCTGTCCCTTGACGACCGATGGTTTAGAAAGTTTCTTGTTGCCATGTCCAGCAGCTTGGCTCTCCACGTGTCTGGTCCTCCATGTGGGTCTCCGTTCACCCAATCAATCTTCCCGTGGTTGAAGTCTTCCATGATTAGCAGTCTGGATCCGTTCCTGTTAGTGACAGGAGCTGCTCTCTCTATTATATTAATAGTGGCCAAGTTTCTATCATATTCTTGGGTGGTCTTCTGTCGTTTGGTGGGGGGTTATATATGACTACTACTATAATCTTTTGTCCTCCAATTGCTATGGTACCTGTTATGTAGTCACTGAAATCTTCACAGCCCATAATAACCATCTCTTCAAAACTCCAGCCTTTTCTTATCAACAGTGCTACACCACTACCTCCTCTTCCTTCTCTCTCTTTCCTCACTACAAGTAGTCCTGTGGGAACACTGTCTTTGTTATAATTTTTCGTTAGCTTTCTTTCTGTGAGTGCTATTATGTTTTTTTTTCTAGTGCCCATTCTTCAAGTTCACTTGTTTCATTTGTAATCCCATCTATGTTAGTGTCCATTGCCTTGAAGCTCACTTTCTTCTGTTCATTCTCTTGTCCTCTTCGTGGTGAGCGTTCTGCTGATTCAGGAAGCTGTTCCATATGTGTGAAGATTTGTAAGGTGGTTAACAGGGTCTCAGAGGATTTTGGGGTGAGGGGTAGAAGGGATCAAGGAAAGGTGGGACAGGGAGGTTATGGTGTAAGGAGGGAAGCATAACAAGTATGATACAGGGGTGAGGGGGAGGGAGGGAGGTTTGTTTGAGCATTTGAGTTGGGGCAGAGAGGGTGAGGGGTGGAAAGGATTTCTATATGGAGGAGGGCGGTGGTGTTGCACTCCACTCTGGCGTTGCTGGGATGCTGGTTGTGGGTTCCCGCTCGTCTCTGGGAATGTTGTGTTGGGGGCAGTGATTTCCTGGTTCTCTCTCTTCGTGCGCTTCTTCCTTACCTTTGTCGCCATGGTTATCTCCTACATCCTGTCCATCTGGAGGAATACTTTTTTGTATTCTTCCACACATTGCAGATGGTTATTCCTTTCTAGAATAGCCTCCTTCGTGGTCTCTTTTGCTAATACTATCTTTATAAGACGGTCTTTGTCCTTGTTGTACCAGCCCAACCTGAAAACCTTCTCAATGTTTTTTTTCAGCCCCTTCCATCTTTATACCCTTTAATATTTCATTCACTGTCTCTCTGTCCTAACTATTCCATTCGTGTGTGTGTGTGTGTGTGTGTACTCACCTAGTTGTGTTTGCGGGGGTTGAGCTCTGGCTCTTTGGTCCCGCCTCTCAACTGTCAATCAACAGGTGTACAGATTCCAGAGCCTATTGGGCTCTATCATATCTACACTTGAAGCTGTGTATGGAGTCAGCCTCCACCACATCACTTCCTAATGCATTTCATTTGTCAACCACTCTGACACTAAAAAAGTTTTTTCTAATATCTCTGTGGCTCATTTGGGCACTCAGTTTCCACCTGTGTCCCCTTGTGTGTGTGCCCCTTGTGTTAAATAGCCTGTCTTTATCTACCCTCTCAATTCCCTTCAGAATCTTGAATGTGGTGATCATGTCCCCCCTAACTCTTCTGTCTTCCAGCGAAGTGAGCTTTAATTCTTGTAGTCTCTCCTCGTAGCTCATACCTCTCAGCTCGGGTACTAGTCTGGTGGCAAACCTTTGAGCCTTTTCCAGTTTAGTCTTATCCTTGACTAGATATGGACTCCATGCTGGGGCTGCATACTCCAGGATTGGCCTGACATATGTGGTATACAAAGTTCTGAATGATTCTTTACACAAGTTTCTGAATGCCGTTCGTATGTTGGCCAGCCTGGCATATGCCGCTGATGTTATCCTCTTGATATGTGCTGCAAGAGAAAGGTCTGGCGTGATATCAACCCCCAAGTCTTTTTCCTGTGTGTATGTGTGTGTGTGTGTGTGTGTGTGTGTGTGTGTGTGTATGTGTGTGTGTGTGTGTGTGTGTGTGTGTGTGTGTGTGTGTGTGTGTGTGTGTGTGTGTGTGCTAGTTACCAAAATCAGCAATAGGCTTCAAACTACTTACAAGGCATCAGATGTCCAAACCAGGCGTTTCATTATGGCCGTCAACCCATGGTTGATTCGTCTCCTGAAAATTTTAAATATTGGTTAGGCTTCATTTACTTTTTCTGTCTAATGTTTTCCTTATTATCTATATATCAATTTTTTGAGCCAGTGAACAACAGTTGAACTATATTACTGATTGCTGTGTTTTGCTCATAATAGTTAATGAAATGTGTAATTTTTTCTAGTAATATGTTGAATTTTCCTGCGAGGAAGAGAATAATTTTGTATTCTCAACGTAAGAGAATACAGATGTTAGAAAACAGAATATGATATTTTAATCTATAAGATGTCTATATAATGTTTATAAATGGAAATGTTCGTTTGTTCAAAATCGCTAATCTCCGAAAGTTCTTCACCGATTGCTTTGAAATTTTCACACAATGTTCCATTCTCTTCCGAGCGGGTTTTTATATACATACTATATCGATATCACTTCTGTGACGGGAAAAAGCATGCTTTTTTGAAAAACTGTTTTTCATGTGTTTTTCACGTGAGGGAAATCTTCGAAACCTCTTTACCGATTGCTTTGAAATTTTGACACAACGTTGCATTGGAATAGGCGAGCGTGTTTATATACCCACTATATACATGCCTCAGCTGTGACAGGAAAAAACATGCTTTTGTTTAAAAACAGTGCCATCTTTTGGATGTAGGAGCAACACACACTTTAATCTCTGAAAGTTCTTCACGGATTGCTTTGAAATTTTGACACAACGTTCCATTCGAATACATACATGTTTTTATATACCTATTATTAAAGATTCCACACCTGTGACAGGTAAAAATACGTTAAAAAAAAACAGCGCCATCTGTTGCACGTAAGACCAACACAAGCTGTACAAAATATGTTACGATTCCATTTCAATAGTTTCGATTGCATTGATAAATTGAATTTTCATAGATTTTGATTTATTTTCATTTTGATTTAATTATTTTGTGTGACATTGCGTTGGAATTGAGCTGTGTTTTTTACCATACCGTTTATTTCGTGGGTATAGTTTATTTCTTTCTTTTTTCATTGTTTTTCTTTTCGCTTTTTATCTGTTCTTATTATTTTTCAGTGCAATTGGTGGCCAAATTGAGCTGTGTCGATTGATCTGTGTTTGAATTATTGAAATATTTCGTTAGTATTTTTTTTTAAACGTGAAAAAGGACTACACGTTTATTTCACAGCTGCAAATGTGCAACAAACAGCTATGAAACACCAGCTACAACGTTAACTACTTTCTTCACGTTATGTCAAAAAGACGCGTTTGCGAAAACAATGCTGTATTCGGAAGTACCTACGTATTACACATGGAATGCCAGTAAACAATCATATGAACGATGCTAACGAGGAGAGCGAGTCGATGGACAACTTGGCATATTCAAATAAACTATGATAGGCAGACTGTACACAGTGCAACCTAATCAGGATGAATGATTCTTTCTTCACATGCTGTTGGTAAATGTGCTCGGTCCAACGTCTTTCCAGCCATTGAGATTTGTCAACGGCGTAACACATGCCACTTCCCGTAGTGCATGTCAAGCTCAGAATTTAATGGAGAACGACAGACACTGGGATGTATGCATTATTGACGCGTCCAACACGTCACATCCAAATTAAATTCGTGCAATGTTTGCAATTATACTGACCACCGGCTCTCCGTTATCTCTAACAGTTATGGGATAATTTTAAATCGCACATGGCTGAAGATATTATCCGTCGAATACGCTAAGAAAATTCAAATATGAACATTGATTTTACAGCAAAAAATCGTCAACGAAACGTTGATAATGATTGAAGAATTGTGCTTAGAAATCGCAAACAAAGTTCTCAATCAATTGGAAATGCCATCATCGAACCGATCTGCTGCTGCTTCGTTCGACGTAGAATTACACCGTGAACAAAATTACAACACGGGTGATCTATTGTCGTATGTTTAATAAAATATTCCTAGGCTGACGCTTGAGCGAAAAAGCATTAACGATCAAATAATTCAAACTGTCAATAACAGGCTTGGGGAAATCTTCTTAGATTTGCCAGGAGGAACTGGTAAAACCTACCTAATTAGATTCATTCTGACAGCATATCGATCCCAAAATGGCATAACCTTAGCTCTTGCGTCGTCCGGAATTGGTGTGACATTGCTACCAGGTGGAAGAACTGCTACTTCGACTTTGAAATCGCCATTGACCATGCAATTCAGTGAAACTCCAACGTGCAACATTTCCAATCCATCCGGCATGGGAAAAGTATTTCAGAATTGCAAACTTATTTTTTGAGATGAATGCACAATGCCCCACAAAAATCGTTCGAGGCTCTTGATCGATCATTGCAAGATTTGCGTAGAAACATCACACCATTTGGGAACGCATTAATATTGCTTGCAGGAGATTTCAGGCAAATATTACCTGTAATTCCTCGATCGACACCAGCGGACGAAATAAATGCTTGCCAGAAATACTCTACTCTGTGGCGCCACGTAAAGACATTTAAATTAACTACAAATATGCATGTAGTTATGTAGCTACTGCAAAACGATCCATCAGCTGAGATATTCTCACATCAATTTCTAGAAATTGAGAACGTAAACGGGCCGGTTGATCTGACCTCAGGACGAATTTCATTGCCTCATAACTTATGCAATTTAGTGACGTTAAAAGAAGAATTGATTGAAATAGTATTTCCCAATATTGAAACCAATTATTAGAATCACGATTGGCTGAGTGAACGAGCTATTCTTGTGGCCAAGAACAAAATGTCTACGACCTTCACAATATTATTCAGTCTAACATTCAAAGCGAGGCAGTCACATTCAAGTCCGTCGACACTGTTGAGGAAGCAGATGAAGCGGTTAATTATCCAACAGAATTTTTTACTTCACTCGATCTGCCAGGGATACCATCACACGTACGGCAATTGAAAATAGGCTTGCCAATTATCATGTTGCGAAATATCAACCAGCCAAAACTTTGCAACGCCACGCGCCTTGCAGCAAAAAAATTCATCAGCGACGTCGTAGAAGCAACAATCTGACAGGACCTTTCAAAGGAGAAGATGTCCTCATTCCTCACATTCCTATGATTCCAACAGATATGCCATTTCATTTTAAGAGATTGTAATTTCCAATTCGATTGGCGTTTGCAATCACCATCAACAAAGCTCAGGGCCAATCTTTAGAATTGTGCCGTTTATATCTAGACACGGATTGCTTCTCACGTGGACAATTATATGTTGAGTGTTGTAGAGCCGACAAACCAGACAATCTCTATATCTCCACAGACAATGGAACAACAACAAAATATTATATACCCACAAGCATTGTGATATTAAACATATTAGAAACGTGCACTTTCTCTTTTCTTTCTTTCCCATTTAACCAGACTGAGCCACAGCAACGCACGGCGGGTACTGCTAGTACCTATATAAATATAACTGGAAATGTTCGTTTGTTTAAAATCGCTAATCTTCGAAAGTACTTCACTGATTGCTTTGAAATTTTCACACAACTTTCCATTCGCACCGAAGCAGGGTTTTATATACATACTATATAGGTGTCACATCTGTGACGATAAAAAAAACATGCTTTTTTCTGAAAAACTGTTTTTCATGTGAGGGAAATCATCGAATCCTCTTTACCAATTGCTCTGAAATTTAGACACAACGTTGCATTCGAATAGGCACGTCTTTTTATATATCTACTATATACATGCCTCATCTGTGACAAGGAAAAAACATGTTTTTTTTTTTGCAAAACAGTGTTATCTGTTGTATGTAAGAGCAACACATGCTGTAATCTCTGAAAGTTCTTCACCAATTGCTTTGAAATTTTGACAACGTTGCGTTCGAATTAAAGCGTCTTTTTATATACATACTATATTGATGCCACCCCTGTGACAGGTAAAGACATGCGTTTTTGAAAAACAGCGCCATCTGTTGCACATAATGGGAATATGCACACTATACTAAATATGTCACGAATTCCATTTCAATGTTTCCGATTGCTTTGATAAATTTTATTTTCAGAGATTTTTTTTTTTTTTAGGGAATTATTTTGTGTGACTTTATGTTGGAATTAAGCTGTGTTGTTTACCATACTATCCATTTCGTAAGTATAATTATAGATGCCACACCTGTGACAGGTATAATTATACTTTTCTTGAAAAACTGCACCACCTGTTGCATGTAGGAGCAACACACATGCTATACTAGATACGTTACAATTCCATTTCAATGTTTCTGATTGCATTGATAAATTGAATTTTCCTAGATTTTGGATTTATTTTCATTTTGATTTAATTATTTTGTGTGAATTGCGTTGAAATTCAGATGTGTTGTTTACCATACCGTTCATTTCGTGAGTATAGTTTATTTTATTTTTCATATTTTCATTTCATTTTTTAACTGTTTTACTTATATTTCAGTGATGGGAGCATCAGATCATTTGATGTTCCCAATTTTCTGTTGTGAACATCAGACCATTTGGGAAGGCATCGGACGAGGGAGTGGGGAATGGTGGGAATGATGAGGGGACAGAAGTGAGAGATGGTGGACAATTGGTGGACAAAGGACGAGGGAACAAGGGGCGGGGTAATGGTGGGGAAGGACGATAACGGGGGAGTTTGGGATGGTGGGAATGAGGGGATGGGGGAAGAGAGAATGGTGGGGAGGACAAAGGGACAAGGGAGTGGGACATGCTGGAAAGGAAGAGGGGATGTTGGAGTAGGGAATGGTGTGGAAGACGAGGGGACGGTGGAGTGTGGAATGGTTGGGAAACCGAGGAGACGAGTGAGGGGGGAATGGTGGGAAGGACTTGGGGACAGGGAAGGTTGCTGTGGCTCAGCAACGCATATGCCTTGCCGAGCCACAGCAACGCGTGGCCGGGTACTGCTAGTCTATATCAATAAAAATTTATATGTTCGTTTGTTCAAAATCGCTAATCTTCGAAAATTCTTCACCGATTGCTTTGAAATTTTCTTACAACTTTCCACTCGCATCCGAGCAGGTTATTATATACATACTATATAGATGTCAAGTCTGTGACCGGAAAAAAACATGCTTTTTCTGAAAACGGTGATTTTCATGTGTTTTTCATATGAGGGAAATCTTCGAAACCTCTTTACCGATTGTTTTCAAATTTTGACAGAACGTTGCATTCAAAATGGCGCTTGTTTTTATATACTTACTATATACGTGCCTCACCTGGGACAGGAAAAAACATGTTTTTTTTTTTTTTTAAACGCCGCCATCTGTTGGACGTAAGAGCAACAAACGCTGTAATCTCCGAAAGTTCTTCACCAATTGCTTTGAAATTTTGACACAACGTTCCTTTCAAATTCGCGTGTGTTTTGATGTGCCTACTATATACATGCCACGCCTGTGACAGGTAAAAACATGCTTTTCTTGAAATACCGTGCCATCTGTTGCACGTAATAGCAACACAGGTTGTGCTAAATATGTTACAATTCCATTTCAATGCTTCCGATTGCATTGATTAATTTTCATAGATTTTGATTTATTTTCATTTTGATTTAGTTATTTTGTGTGACATTGCATTGCAATTGAGCTGTATTGTTTATCATACCTTTCATTTCGTGAGTGTAGTTTATTTTTTATTTGTGCATTGTTTGTATTTCGTTTTTTTAACTGTTCTTATTTTTCAGTGCAGTTGGCTGTGGAATTGAGCTGTGTCGATTGATCTGCGTTTTAATTGAAATATTTCGTTAGCATTTTTTTTTTTAAAGAAAATGGACAACGCGTATATTTCACAGCTGCAAATGTTCAACAAATAGCTATTAATCCACCAGCTACAACGTTAACTGCTTTCTTAACGTTATGTCAGAATGACGCATTTGTGAAAACACTGCTGTATTCGGAAGTGCCTCCGTATTACATATGGAATGCGAGTAGAAAATCATTTGAAGACGCAGAAGAGGAGAGCGAGTTGACGGACAACCTGGCATATTCAAATAAACTACGATAGGCACTGTACACCGTGCATCCCAATCAGGATGAATGCTTCTTACTTTGCATGCTGTTGGTAAATGTGCTCGGTCCAACGTCATTCCAGCAGTTGAGATTTGTCAACTGCGTTACACATGCCACTTTCCATAGTGCAAGTCAAGCTCTGTATTTATTGGAGAACGACAGACACTGGGATGTATGCATTAATGATGCGTCAAACACGTGACATCCAAATCCAATTCGTGCATTGTTTGCAGTCATACTGACCGCCTGCTTTCCTTCATCTCCAACAGAGTTATGGGAGAAATGTAAATCGCACTTAGCTTAAGATATTGTCCGTCGAATACGCAAGGAAAATTCAAATATGAACATGGATTTCACAGCAGAAATCTACAGCGAAGCGTTGATAATGATTGAGGATTTGTGCTTAGAAATTGCGAACAAAGTTCTCAATCAATTGGGAATGCCGTCACCGAATCGATCTGCTGCTGCTTCGTTCAATGTAGGATTGCGTCGTGATTGTAATTTCAACATGGGTGATCTGTTGTCATATGTGTAGTCAAGTATTCCTAAGCTAACCCTTGAGCAAAAAGGCATTTACGATAAAATAATTCAAGCTGTCAATATCGGGCTTGGATAAATCTTCTTAGACGCGCCAGGAGGAACTGGTAAAACCTTCCTAATTAGATTGATTACGGCACCCATTCGATCCCAAAATGGCATAGCCTTAGCTCTTGCATCGTCCTGAATAGCTGCGACATTGCTACCAGGTGGAAAAACTGCTCATTCGGCTTTGAAATTGACATTGAACATGAAATTCATTGAAACTCCCACGTGCAACATTTCCAAAGCATCCGGCATGGGAAAAGTATTGCAGAAATGCAAACTTATTGTTTGGGATGAATGCACAATGGACAACAAAAATTCGCTAGAGGCTCTTGATCGATCATTACCAGATTTGCATGGAATCATCAGATCATTTGGGAATGCATTAATATTGCTTGCAGGAGATTTCAGGCAAACATTTCCTGTAATTCCTCGATCGACACGAGAGGACGAAATAAATGCTTGCCTGAAATACTCTACTTTGTGGCGCCACTTAAAGACGTTATAATTAACTACAAATTTGCGTGTCCAGCTGCAAAACGATCCAGCAGCTGAGATATTCTCACATCAGTTTCTGGAAATTGGGAACGGAAACGTGTCAGTTGATCTGAGCTCAGGGCGAATTTCATTCCGTCATAACTTCTGCAATTTAGTGACGTCAAATGAGGAATTGGTTGAAAAAGTATTTCCCAATATTCAGACCAATTATAAGAATGACGATTGGTGGAGTGAACGAGCTATTCTTGCAACCAAGAACAAAGACGTCTACGAACTTCAGTCTTACATTCAAAGTGAGGAAGTCACATACAAGTACGTCGATATTGTTGTGCAAAACTGATGACGCGATTAATTATCCAAATAGAATTTTTTAATTCACTCGATCTGCCAGGGATACCACCGCATGTACTGCAATTGAAAACCGGCGTGCAAATTATCAGGTTCCGAAATATCAACCAGCCAAAGTTTTGCAACGTCACGTGACTTGCAGTAAAAAAAAATAATCAGCAACGTCGTAGAAGCAACAATCTTGACAGGACCTTTCAAAATTGAACATGTCGTCATTCCTCGCATTCCTATGATTAAACATATATCCCATTTCAGTTTAAGAGATTGTAGTTTCCAACTCGACTGGCGTTTGCAATCACCATCAACAAAGCTCAGGGCCAATCTTTAGAATTGTACAGTTTATATCTAGACACGGATTGCTTCTCACATGTACAATTATATGTTGCGTGTTCTAGAGTCGGCAAACCAGACAATCTCTATATCTCCCCTGACAATGGCACAACAAAAAGTATTGTATACCCACAAGCATTGTGAAATTAAACATATTAGAACCGTGCGCTCTCTCTTTCTTACATTCCATTTAACCCGACTGAGTCACAGCAACGCGTGACGGGTACAGCTAGTGTATAATAAAACTAATGTGAAAACGTTTAATAAATTTCAGGATATTTAAAGAATTGTGGACATGATTTATGGTTTTCAAAATGTGATGACATCTTGTTTAAGGCTGCGAAGAATAACCCGCCACACACTCAACGATACTACGACGTTGTTACAACGCTCGAACAAGTTGTACCAACTTTCTAACACGTCGTAAACACTTTATAACCAGATGTAACAGCTTCGTTACAAGTTGTAACAAGGTAATAATAGCGACCATTACGTTGAATGTTTGCAGATAAACATTTAACAAAGAGGATCGATAAAAAAGTCATTTTAACCTCTCAAACTCATGTCATGATGGAGCACTGAGGCAGAGTGACCAATGACCAGTACTTACCGGAACAATTGGTACCTGAGCTGGTGTATCCTGTTGGACAGAAGCAGATAGGGCTACCGTTATATACTACACACACCACAGGACCTCTGAGACAGAGTGATCAATGACCAGTACTTACCAGTACAATTGGTGCCTGAGCTGGTGTATCCTGGAGGACAGAAGCAGGTAGGGCTGCCGTTATATACTTCACACACTCCATGGTCGCAGGTATAGTTGGCGCACGGATCAGCTGTGATGTATCACAATTAAATCATAAATGATTATTTACCAGGAATATCAGTGTTAAGATGTGTCAGCAACAACACATCTGCTGGGAATAAACTTTTATTCCCTAGTTGCGACATACTCGTGTATCATACTAGATGGGGTACCCGGTGATGCCCGGATCACCCTGTGCCTAGGCCTCTCCCATACATCATCTCAGTTCTCCTCCCCCTTCACACCCTCCGTATCTCCAATATACACCTACCCTCATCTCACCCACAAACAACAACTCCGCCCCCCCCCCACACACACAACCATGTACACTCTTCATCTTACATCCCACACACACATTATATCTTCACAACATCCCCCATCACCCACACATCCTGCTCATTTCCCATGTATATACCCCTGCAAGTGATGTATGCAAGTGAGAAGCTGTTTGGCATATTAATAAATTATTAGTCCTGTTGAGAACCGATGTCGGGGAGCATTGCTAATGTGGTGACGATATTTAAGAAGGGTGATAGATAATTTTAGTCAAACTATCGTCCATTTACCTTAATGTCTAAAAGAAAATTATTACTTGAGTCGATAGATGCACAAGCCTTTAGTTTACATCTTGATAAACAAAGATAAAGAATTCGCAGCATGGTTCTTCTAATGACCGTTCATGTTTGATATTTAATTCAATTTTATTCCATCATATTTGAGAACACTGAGAGCGGAAGGTTTGTGAATGTGGTAAATTATCCACAGCTTAGTATAATAATTTTCGGGAGGAGCTCCCATAGAGGAATCCCTCCTGGGCGGCTTATGTATACCTCCCTGACGAGTTTTAACCAGGAAAGTCAGGAAATCGTGAATAATATTTGTAATGTTACATTACCATCAATTTGGGTAATGTCATAGCGTTTAGTTACTTTATAACATTAACGAATTAACATTAATTAAATTTAATAAAATAAATATTGGCACCTCCACTGGCGAGAAAAGAAGGCGTCCGACCGCCATTACCTTAACACACCACACCTGCAACCAGACGCACCACCAGCTTGTCTCAGTTTTATTTGCGTGTGCTTATATTTCAGGTGTTAACCACTACATTGTTTCAAATTCAAGAAAGTTAGAGATAATTTCTACAAAAACAAAAAAGCAAGAAGCGCTCCACATATAAAATAACTGTACGGTAAATGTTACCGAGGGAGTGTACGCCACGTTCAGCCGATCACAACCCCCAAAATATCGTGATCAAACATCCACCAGAGGCTACAGAGTCGACAAGTTGACTCGAACACCCGGCCACCTGTTAAGTATGGTGATGATTGATGAGTGTATTATTGTTGTCAATTAACTACACTATGTCAATTACCTGTCAATTTCAGGGTTCTGTTACACTGTAGGGTTTTTACCCCAAAAGAAGTAAGTAATATCAGAATATGTATATTGCTTCTTTTGGGATTATTAACTAGAAAAATGTTTGTGATTAAACAAATAATACAATAGATACTATGAATTTCACTCAGATATATAAATTAAACGACTGTGGATTGGACGTGTGCTCTGATACGAATTAGTCACCCCATCCTCCTGTTTTCGTAGTTTTCGTAGGCCTGCTCCAGGACTCACTTGGCCCTCTGCCCTGCTCCAGACGTCACTCGGCCCTCTGCCCAGCTCCAGGCCTCACTCGGCCCTCTGCCCTGCTCCAGACGTCACTCGGCCCTCTGCCCTGCTCCAGACGTCACTCGGCCCTCTGCCCTGCTCCAGACGTCACTCGGCCCTCTGCCCTGCTCCAGGCCTCACTCGGCCCTCTGCCCTGCTCCAGACGTCACTCGGCCCTCTGCCCTGCTCCAGACGTCACTCGGCTCTCTGCCCTGCTCCAGGCCTCACTCGGCCCTCTGCCCTGCTCCAGACGTCACTCGGCCCTCTGCCCTGCTCCAGACGTCACTCGGCCCTCTGCCCTGCTCCAGACGTCACTCGGCCCTCTGCCCTGCTACATTCGTCACTCGGCCCTCTGCCCTGCTCCAGACGTCACTCGGCCCTCTGTCCTGCTCCAGACGTCACTCGGCCCTCTGCCCTGCTCCAGACGTCACTCGGCCCTCTGCCCTACTCCAGACGTCACTCGGCCCTCTGCCCTGCTCCAGGCCTCACTCGGCCCTCTGCCCTGCTCCAGGCCTCACTCGGCCCTCTGCCCTGCTCCAGGCCTCACTCGGCCCTCTGCCCTGCTCCAGACGTCACTCGGCCCTCTGCCCTGCTCCAGACGTCACTCGGCCCTCTGCCCTGCTCCAGACGTCACTCGGCTCTCTGCCCTGCTCCAGGCCTCACTCGGCCCTCTGCCCTGCTCCAGGCCTCACTCGGCCCTCTGCCCTGCTCCAGACGTCACTCGGCCCTCTGCTCTGCTCCAGACGTCACTCGGCCCTCTGCCCTGCTCCAGACGTCACTCGGCCCTCTGCCCTGCTCCAGACGTCACTCGGCCCTCTGCCCTGCTCCAGACGTCACTCGGCCCTCTGCCCTGCTCCAGACGTCATTCGGCTCTCTGCCCTGCTCCAGGCCTCACTCGGCCCTCTGCCCTGCTCCAGGCCTCACTCGGCTCTCTGCCCTGCTCCAGACGTCACTCGGCCCTCTGCCCTGCTCCAGACGTCACTCGGCCCTCTGCCCTGCTCCAGACGTCACTCGGCCCTCTGCCCTGCTCCAGGCCTCACTCGGCCCTCTGCCCTGCTCCAGGCCTCACTCGGCCCTCTGCCCTGCTCCAGGCCTCACTCGGCCCTCTGCCCTGCTCCAGACCTCACTCGGCCCTCTGCCCTGCTCCTGACCTCACTCGGCTCTCTGCCCTGCTCCTGGCCTTGTCTTGGCTCTCTGCCCTGCTCCAGGCCTCACTCGGCTCTCTGCCCTGCCCCTGGCCTTGTCTTGGCTCTCTACCCTGATCCTGGCCTCATCTCGACTTTCTTCCCTTCTCCTGGCCTTGTCTTGGCTCTTTGCCCTGCTCCTGGCCTCACTCGGCCCTCTGCCCTGCTCCTGGCCTTGTCTTGGCTCTCTACCCTGCTCCTGGCCTCATCTCGGCTTTCTTCCCTGCTCCTAGTCTCGTCTCAGCTATCACAAACTGTGATTACATCAACAAACTGACTGCTGTAACCAAGACTTTACTAAAGAATTAAAAAAAAACATTCGCCTCTGAGGTAATCCCTGAAACATATACATACCAAAATATGTTGCATCCTTTTTCGAGAATATGCAAGAATCGATGCGGTTATTTTTAAAACTATATCAGTAATTTATTAAGTCTTTGGTACAGTGCAAATGAGGAGATTGCAAGTAGAATTTATTCTCAAGAGGAATGATAAAAACTTACATTGGTAAAATTAAAACTCGATATGCATGACAATCTTACTATTGGAAACCTATTATTTGTATTTGTGTTATGGAAACTCGTTATAAGTATTCTTGGAAAAGTTACGGACATAATTTTCTCTCTCTCTGTATCTTTCCTTTTCTTTGGTTAGTCACACATGTTGATCGTAGCTATAACAGTTAGGGATAATAAGTTTATGATGGTCGGCTTAAGGATACACCTGTCAAGGGAGGGATATTTAGTCATTATAACCTGCTCATTTGTGCTATGAAGTATAGCTTGTATAGCTTCCACGCCACGAAAGGCGTGGAAGATTAAACAGCCTGAGATGACGAAAGCGTGGAAGACTAAAAAGCCAGAGATGACGAAGGCGCGGGAAGACTAAAATGCCTAAGATGACGAAGGCGCGGGAAGACTAAACAACTCGAGATGACGATGGCATGGAAGACTATCCAGCCCGAAACGATGAAGATGAGGAAGACTAACCAGCCCAAGATGACGAAGGCGTGGAAGACTAACCAGCCCAAGATGACGAAGGCGTGCAGACGGATGCGAGGGACAAGATACCAACATCACGATGCCAAGGCTGGCAGGTAGAGGATTAGGGTCAAGGGGTATAGAGGTACTGACGGAAGGCGGAATGAAGGTGGGAGGATGGTGGGTAATGAACAGTTCAGGTAGAGGGTTGGAAGATGAGATGGTCGGTGCTTGGTGTAGGCTGGTGTGGTGGAGTGGTGGTGGAGGAAGTTAGGGGGAACTACAGGTGCACGTGATGGTCAGTGGATGAAGAGGTAGGCGCAAGAAAGACGTTTAATGGAGTGGTTACCGTCAATTGGCTTCGGTAAAGTCGTGAGTAGGAATCAGGCCCAAGGTGTGGAGGGCAGGTTTTGGAAGGTGAGAAAATATGATTGTTTATTGTCTTCTTGATCATTATCCTCTCTCTGGACGAGAGGAAGTGGAGTAAGAGGAAGTGTAGCAGGTAGAAGTGGAGGTTAATATAGAGTGATTGTCGGAAACCCGACACCATTTACTGATATTCTATACAATAGGCAGATAATAGTTGCTGTTTTATAATAACAAATTATTTCAATCCTTTTCATAAAAGACGTGACAGTGGAATTATTTCATAAAAGACGTGACAGTGGAATTTTCCTTTCGTAGAAAACAAGATATCATTGCCACATGTCGTTATTAAATTCACCAGCTACATTAATGGGAAACATTCTTAATAGAACAGTCTTTGGACTGTAAAGAACAGAAAAAAGTCTATTGAATCAGCTTAATTATCAGTACCAAAATTGAGTAAATGTAGGCCCTCTAATCATTTTTGATATCTGGACAAGAGTGTCAGGATGCATAAGGAATGGAGGGCCACAGAGAGTCAGCCTTTGTTAATTTTATCAACAATGTCTCGAGTGGAGTTCACTTCAAGTTCCACAGAAACTTCATTGGACGAAGTGTTATGGGAAGTAAAGTGCTTCCATTATCAACATGTGATCATCATCTTCAAATAAGGAAAGTGTCCAATTCCGAAATCATATCTAGTCATTCATGGCCAGCAATGTTAGGTGGATGGGATTATTCCGGTTAGGACACGAATCGAGACAAACCAGGGTAAGCAATACTCACATCTCTTTATTTAAATTGACAATATTTCCTTGATATAGCTGTCATATTAGGATTCCTGCTATTATTTGTGAGTGTCCTTTGACCGGTGTAACAGAAGAGGAACAAGAATTAACATTAGTTACCTAGTTCACCAGTACATGGTGTTGATGCCAGCCTCAACCACGAGGCTTATTTAGTGTGATCATCCTTGTTTATAACAGGTGGACCAGGCCCACTATATACAAGATAATCTGTACTTGTGTCAATTTTTATTAATAAAATATGTAGTCTAATACTGTAGTGAATGTCTACTAATTACTAATTTTGATTGAAAGATTATATCTAAATAATTTAATAACCCCCTCCAAATATGTGTAGGGAAATCGATTTGTGGGAATTTTAGGAAACACAGTCCACTTTACCAATCACAATTTGTTATCGAAATAAATATAAATTAATGTAAAATTTAAATTACTATATAAATTAATAGAATTTAATTACAAATAACTCTCTCAGGTCAATTCCCCACAGTTATGGCAAGTGCAGCAGGTGGAGGTAGGAGGGTAGAGGTTGAGATGGAGTGACAGCAGGTGTAGCAGGTAAAAGTGGAGGTGGGAGGGTAGAGGTTGAGATGGAGTGACAGCAGGTGTAGCAGCTAAAAGTGGAGGTAGGAGGGTAGAGGTTGAGATGGAGTGACAGCAGGTGTAGCAGGTAAAAGTAGAGGTGGGAGGGCAGAGACCTCCACTTCAGATGGAAGTGAGACCGTATAGAGGACGCTGACAGATCCATGGATCAATGTTACAATGGGGTCCAGTCTCTGATTTACATTTATTGAAAGATGGGGATGAAAGGGAAATGGGATGGAGTGAAGGGGCTAGGGAAGGAGGAACTTGAAGGATAGTGTGGGGTGGTTCTGCTAGAGGGGCCCATACATAGGGGGAGGGGAGGGAAGGGGTGATGTTGTTAAGGTTGGGAGGCCTAGATAGGCGTGTGAATGAGGGAAATGGGATGGGTGTGCTGATTGGTTGCAGGGGAAGTGGGGGGAGAAGAAGGCGGGAAGGCACTGTTGATTGCCTACAAGAGATGTTATCGGATGTTGAAGGGGAGGGGAAGGGAGTAGATGCCTTCAATGGGGAGGAAGGTTAAAGGGCTGAAGGATGTCTCAGGAAGAAGGGGGTGGTGGAGGAGGGTGGGCCTGCAAGAGAGATGGACTAGGGAAGTGTGCATGGGGGAGGGGAGCAATGAGAGGGGAGGGAAGCAATGAGAGAGAGGAGAGAAGTAATGAGAGGGGAATGGAAGGGAAGGGAAGGGAAGGGAAGGGAAGGGAAGGGAAGGGAAGGGAAGGGAAGGGAAGGGAAGGGAGGAAGGCAAGGGAGAGCTGGTTGGGCAGGATGGTCACCGGAGTATTGTTTATGATCTTGGCCTTCACCTATACTGAAAGAACATCACTGCTAATTGATCTTTTCCATTTACTTATTATTGTAAAGTATACATAGAGCGCAAGTGTTCGCTGTCAATACTATAGGATCATTAGTATTGCAGAATGTATAAGTAAATTTTACTATTCAACTGACTAGATCATGTCCGAGACGCATTGGAAACTTTATCTAGACGATCCTTCACACCAGTAACCACAGGCGCCCTCACTGCCTGGACCCCAACTTAACCCTAATGCAACATGAGTTTGCAATGATGCTACCTTGCAGTGATGCTACCTTGCAGTGATGCTTCCTTGCAGTGATGCTACCTTGCAGTGATGCTACCTTACAGTGATGCTACCTTGCAATGATGCTACCTTGCAACGATGCTATATTGCAATGATGATACCTTGCAGTGATGCTACCTTGCAGTGATGCTACCTTGCAGTGGTGCTACCTTGCAGTGATGCTACCTTGCAGTGATGCTACCTTGCAACGAGGCTACCTTACAACGAGGCTACCTTGCAGTGATGCTACCTTGCAGTGATGCTACCTTGCAGTGATGCTACCTTGCAACGAGGCTACCTTACAACGAGGCTACCTTGCAGTGATGCTAACTTGCAGTGATGCTACCTTGCAGTGATGCTACCTTGCAGTGATGCTACCTTGCAACGAGGCTACCTTACAACGAGGCTACCTTGCAGTGATGCTACCTTGCAGTGATGCTACCTTGCAATGATGATACCTTGCAACGAGGCTACCTTACAACGAGGCTACCTTACAACGAGGCTGCCTTGCAGTGATGCTACCTTGCAGTGATGCTACCTTGCAGTGATGCTACCTTGCAATGATGCTACCTTGCAATGATGCTACCTTGCAATGATGCTACCTTGCAGTGATGTTACCTTGCAGTGATGCTACCTTGCAATACAAGTTTGTATTGGACATATTCATAATTTTATCAGAATTACATACAAACAATTCATTGAACGAAATGAACATTTCACCTTGCTGCCACATGCTCACAACCCCTCACAACACCTTGCTGCCACATGCTCACAACCCCTCACACCACCTTGCTGCCACATGCTCACAACCCCTCACACCACCTTCCTGCCACATGCTCACAACCCCTCACAACACCTTGCTGCCACACGCTCACAACCCCTCACAACACCTTGCTGCCACACGCTCATAACCCCTCACAACACCTTGCTGCCACACGCTCACAACCCCTCATAACACCTTGCTGCCACATGCTCACAACCCCCTCACACCACCTTGCTGCCACATGCTCACAACCCCTCACACCACCTTGCTGCCACATGCTCACAACCCCTCACACCACCTTGCTGCCACATGCTCACAACCCCTCATAACACCTTGCTGCCACATGCTCACAACCCCTCACACCACCTTCCTGCCATATGCTCACAACCCCTCACACCACCTTGCTGCCACATGCTCATAACCCCTCATAACACCTCACTGCCACACACTCACAACCTCTCACACCACCTTGCTGCTACATGCTCACAACCCCTCACACCACCTTAGTAGTATAAAGTGCGACTAGAACCGCGCGCACCACCTGCCCAGGTGGCTCTATAGAGTCAGCTGGGCAGGTGGTGCGCAGGTGTCTAGTCGCACAGGGTTTTGGGGGGAATTTTCCCGGAAGTTTGGCGCGTGTTGGACGTGTGTGAGCGTCCGGTGTTAGGGTATGTGGTCAGGAAAGAGGGGAGGTCATGTTGTTGGTTGCCAGGTGGTGCGCGTCGTCGTAGTCGCAGCGCGTCGCTCTAGTCACAAAGGGTTTGGGGGGAATTTCCCGGATGTTATGACGCGTGGCATCCGGCCAGGCGTCACTTGAGAGTGTGTCATGTTGGGGTTGGAAGCTAAGTGGTTGGTATGCAGTCATGTAGGGAGGAAGAGGAGGAGTGTAGGTTATGTTGTGAAGGGAGGGGGGAGCCCCAATACCTGAGAGGATATCAATGACGTCCTTTAGTTCTCCCCCTACATGGGCAGGAAGTGTTGAGGGGAGCGTGAGAGACCAGGGTCTTAAGATTGGAGGGGGAGAAGGATGGGAAAGGGAGGTAACAGCTGGCAGTGGGTTTGAGTGTGAAAGTAGTCATTATTTTTTCTTAAAGAATGACAGTTTTATGTACCCTCCCTGCTTCCAGAGCGCTAAGGATATGTGGCTATACCTACCACATAGCTATGAGGAGTGACACCACATGTCCACATGGGTTACCTCTTCAAAGGCTGAGGCCTAACTGTTGCGAATGTCATCATCAACCTCTAACATAGTCAGTCAGTCATGCCCCCCCCCTCCCCCCTCCATCCACATAGCAGGACATACCACATACCAACACCACCACCACCACACTGCTGGGAGTGACAGCAATACGGCATACCATACTCTCTCCTGACACAGCTCACGCGGCACATAGCAGTGAGTGTGACAATGTTCTTTCTCAAAGGTGAGCCATGAGCGCAACATACAAATTCCAAAATGCAGTCCTGGGAGTTTGACACACATTATTTATACATCTCTCTCTCTCTACATTATATGCGGGGTTACATAGTGTGTCAAGAACTACCTACGTGATGCTAAACAGTCCAATCTCACACAAGGCAGTCATATGGGCAGTAAAGGCTTGCAGAGACGCATAAAAGAGTCCAGGACTGAACCCCAACAATTCATTTTTAGCTAAGAAAGTTACAATCATGACGAGCTAGTTACAAATTTCAATATAAGTCAACACATCGTCACAGAGACGCGATCTCTACCTACAAATTGTTCTTGTTAACTGTGATCATTGAAATGTATGCATGTTTACTCAATCTCCATCACCTCTTCTTCCTACAGCCATTACTGTTCTGCGGAGCTATCTCGTTAAGGTCTAACCTTCGCGATGGTTTGAGACGTTGTGAGATGGATGGACTAGGTAGTGGGATGGCCTTACCCTCTCCCCATCCACCCCCAACCAAACCCCTACCCCCTCCCACCCCCCTCCATGCCCAAACCATCAAGTATCACTGCACCCTCCCCAGACCAGATGTTCTGTGCTAAGCCTTAGTATCATCATTCTTTGCTCAAATAGAATTTTTTTTAAGAATATCCAGTCATAAGCTGGTCTTCAATCTTATTATTATAACAAATCATAATTTGTTGTAAACACAACTGCGTTGGATATACATAGCAGTCAGTGGTTTCTCTCTCTCTCTCTCTCTCTCTCTCTCCAGATCATTTAATAGTTGGGGAAAGTACCATCATTTCCTTTCTCCTGCTGCCGCTGTTTACGTATCTTTTTCCATTTTACTTAGACTGACAGCGCATCAGAGGATGGTCGACTAATGTCAATTTTCGAGCCCCCATCACTCTCACCCTTATAACCTTGTAAGGTAACACGACCAATATGCTAACTTCGTTCTTTGCCCAATATCATTTTAAGAGTAACGAGCAACTTTCTGTCCCATGTCTGAATAATGAAATGTACACCATGTTTAACCATTACATCCAAACACAATAAAAGATTACCACAAGCTTGTTTAGTTCTTGTATCACATAACGTAACGTAAGTGTTTATTCAACAACTGATAGACATAGCATAATATAGCTTCATATTCACTGTGGTAAAACAAACATACACATCACGGTCAGTCCTCGCTTTACCTCAAACATGCCGTTCATTCTCTCTCCCTTAGGTGTGTAATGTTCCTCACATACAATTTCCAAGCAAAGTAAACATATATACGACAATATGGAAAAACACAGTCTTGATACTATTATTAGGTCTCTTAAGACCTACATCATCCAATGTAAACACCAATCGATGAGAATAAGACCGGGTGAGTCGATAGTGAAATAGCTCTGGGCTATGTCTATTTTCAGTTCTTGTATCACAGTCAATGTAGCGTAATGGGAAAACATACTTTCTACTGCCTACATAATTAGCATTTGAAAATGTATGCAAGTCTAGACAAACTCCTATAGCCCTTACATTCTAAACACAAATAAAATATTAGCACACGCTTGCATCGCATTATATCATCATTAAGTAACGTGGAGATCACCTTTCTGGCGGTTGTCCGAATATCATTATTGAAATGTGAACCCCATTTAGCCAAACACAATATCTCCAGTACATCTCATAGCATATGAATATTACGGTATACCAGTTTTAACCCTCTATAACACAATGTAACGTAACGTAACATAACGCAAATCAACTTTCTACAGACCAAATATCGTTTTTAAATGAAAGTATGACTTAGTCCATCTTCATTACATCTCTCACCATATAAAATATTGGCGTCTACCAGTTTTAGCCCTCTGTAACACAATGTAACGCAACGTAACGTAATGCAAATCAACTTTTTGCAGTCCAAAATGTCATTTTGAAACGGAAAGTGAGGGTTAGCCCATCTCCATTACATCTCTTGCCATATAAATAATTGGTGTCTACCAGTTTTAGACCCTGTAACACATTGTAACGTAACGAGGAAATCGTCATCATCATCTTCATATTTCTACAGACCAAATATCGTTTTTAAATGAAAGTATGACTTAGTCCATCTTCATTACATCTCTCACCATATAAAATATTGGCGTCTACCAGTTTTAGCCCTCTGTAACACAATGTAACGCAACGTAACGTAATGCAAATCAACTTTTTGCAGTCCAAAATGTCATTTTGAAACGGAAAGTGAGGGTTAGCCCATCTCCATTACATCTCTTGCCATATAAATAATTGGTGTCTACCAGTTTTAGACCCTGTAACACATTGTAACGTAACGAGGAAATCGTCATCATCATCTTCATATTTCTACAGACCAAATATCGTTTTTAAATGAAAGTATGACTTAGTCCATCTTCATTACATCTCTCACCATATAAAATATTGGCGTCTACCAGTTTTAGCCCTCTGTAACACAATGTAACGCAACGTAACGTAACGCAAATCAACTTTTGCAGCCCAAAATGACATTTTTAAATAAAAGTACGACTTAGTCCATCTCCATTACATCTCCTTCCATATGAATATTACGGACTACCAGTTTTAGCTCTCTGTAACACAATGCAACGTAACGGGGAAAATCAACTTTGTCGGATGAGCAAATAACATTATTGAAAATGACATCCATGTTTAGCCATTACATCCAAACACAAGAAAAATATTACCGCTCTTCTTGAGAAACTTATATGTGGAGATCATATCTCCATAGTCCACACAATAAGCCACACATCACACATCTTCTGTTTTCAAATCGCAGCTCGCATCTAATTTAATGTTATTTTTTTTTTTTGCAGAAACTATGTTTTGAGAATATGCTCAATGTCGGCAATTACTACTCGTATCATCAAACTCCTTTCAGTCAACAAAATTCACATTTCATATCGCGTGTGTAGATTAGAGAGAGAAGGCAAACATAGCTTGCAGCTAGTCAAATTTACCGCTTTTCTTGAGAAACTTATATGTGGAGATCATATCTCCAGAGTCCACACAATAAGCCACACATCACACATCTTCTGTTTTCAAATCGCAGCTCGCATCTAATTTAATGTTATTTTTTTTTTTTTTTTGCAGAAACTATGTTTTTGAGAATATGCTCAATGTCGGCAATTACTATTCGTTTCATCAAACTCCTTTCAGTCAACAAAATTCACATTTCATATCGCGTGTGTAGATTAGAGAGAGAAGGCAAACATAGCTTGCAGCTAGTCAAAACTTATCATAACAGATATGATTTCACAGAGTTTTCAACCTTTGCCAGTTTTTCAATGTTTTCTCTCCACTCGTGCTAAGTGAGTCAGACAAAAATGTGACATTTCATTTCATTATTAGCCATGCAATATGCTATTAGCTAGATAGTCAAAACATATAACAAGCATTATTTCACAGGAATTTTTTCTAGCAAATATGCTTCCTTTAAGCAGTTCAACACATCAAACACCAGCAGTCCGCGAAATTCCCTTTAGTCAATAATCATCCTTTACACTATTTCTTGACTAAAATAGCACTCCAAAACATAAGTGGTCATTTTTATTCTCACTGTCGCACTATAGTCAATAATTTGTTTCGCAGAGTGTCAAGTTATGCATAGTGACGAGATTTCACGGTGTGCATAGTTTAAGAGAGTTCACACTGTATTAATTACGGTCATGGATATCTTATGTTATGTTTATGAAAATCATCACTTCTTATTTTTATCATTTTCTTGCCCCCCAGCTTTGCAGTCTTCTCATATTCTTTTTTAAATAAAGTTTGCTTACTGTTTTCCAGTAGATCGGCTTCACATTACATATATTAATCAATTTTCAAATTCAGTTCAGTTTCTTTTCAATATCGCAGCTTTGTTGTCCCCCTGCCCGTATCTAGTTCAAGACCTCTTATTATCAATGTCATTAATACGGATATCATCAACCATGTATTGGATGTCTCAGACATTCAGTTAACAACGTAGTAAGTGTTTAATGAACGTGAGAATCACTTCATGTGCGCTCATTTTAGTTTAGTTTAAAGTTTTCCATCTTGAATTAATACTACTATTGGATAGCTCAGACATTCAGTTAACATCTCAGTAAGTGAAAATCTCTTCATGTGAGCTCATTTTTAGTTTAGGATAAGGTTTTTCCATCGTGAAATACTATTATCAGTAACCAGGTATTGGATGACACTACCATTCAGTTTACAACTCAGCAACTGTTTACTGAACATTGTTATCCATCCATGCAACCTCATTTTTTAGTTTTAAGTTTCTACATCGTAGAAAATAAAATATTACTATCACCAGCCATGTATCGGGTGGTTCAACCATTCAGTTTACAACTCAGTAACTGTTTACTGAACATAGACATCCCTCCATGCGAGCTCATTTTTTAGTTTAAAGTTTCTCCATCGTAAAAAATAAAATATTACTATCACAAACCATGTATTGGGTGGGTCAACCATCCAGTTTACAACTCAGTAACAGTTTACTGAACATAGATATCCCTCCATGTGACCTCATTTTTTAGTTTAAAGTTTCTCCATCGTAAATAAAAAATAAAATATTACTATCACAAACCTTGTATTGGCCAGCTCCGGCATTCAGTTTACAACTCAGTAAGTGTTTACTGAATGCAAAATCGCTACATGTGTGGTCATTTAGTTTAAAGTTTCTCTATCTTTAAATATTACTAACATCATCAACCATGCATTGACTGGCTTAGTCTTTCAGTTTACATCTCAGTGAGTGTTAACTGAATGTGGAAATTATCACGTGTGAGCATTTAGTTTAGTTTTAAGTTTCAATTAAATACTATCATCAACACCGTATTGGGCTGTCGGGCATTCAGTTATCCACTCGGTGAGTGTTTACTGAACGTCAAAATCATTTCCTGTGTGCCCATTTTTTACTTGAACCCGTCTCCACTCCAAACCGGACCTGCGGTCCGAGTCAGGACCGCAGGTCCTGACTGGTTTGGGGGTAGGGGTTTGGTGGGGGTGGATGGGGAGAGGGTAAGGCCATCCCACTACCTAGTCCATCCATCTCACAACGTCTCAAACCGTCGCGAAGGTTAGACCTTAATGAGATAGCTCCACACAACAGTAATGGCTGTAAGAAGAAGAGGTGATGGAGATTGAGTAAACATGCATACATATCAATGATCACAGTTAACAAGAACAATTTGTAGGTAGAGATCGCGTCTCTGTGACGATGTGTTGACTTATATTGAAATTTGTAACTAGCTCGTCATAATTGTAACTTGCTTAGCTAAAAATGAATTGTTGGGGTTCAGTCCTGGACTCCTTTATGCGTCTCTGCAAGCCTTTACTGCCCATATAACTGCCTTGTGTGAGATTGGACTGTTTAGCATCACGTAGGTAGTTCTTGACACACTATGTAACCCCGCATATAATGTAGAGAGAGAGAGAGATGTATAAATAATGTGTGTCAAACTTCCAGGACTGCATTTTGGAATTTGTATGTTGCACTCATGGCTCACCTTTGAGAAAGAACATTGTCACACTCACTGCTATGTGCCGTGTGAGCTGTGTCAGGAGAGAGTATGGTATGCCGTATTGCTGTCACTCCCAGCAGTGTGGTGTTGGTATGTGGTATGTCCTGCTATGTGGATGGAGGGGGGAGGGGGGGGGGCATGACTGACTATGTTAGAGGTTGATGATGACATTCGCAACAGTTAGGCCTCAGCCTTTGAAGAGGTAACCCATGTGGACATGTGGTGTCACTCCTCATAGCTATGTGGTAGGTATAGCCACATATCCTTAGCGCTCTGGAAGCAGGGAGGGTACATAAAACTGTCATTCTTTAAGAAAAAATAATGACTACTTTCACACACAAACCCACTGCCAGCTGTTACCTCCCTTTCCCATCCTTCTCCCCCTCCAATCTTAAGACCCTGGTCTCTCACGCTCCCCTCAACACTTCCTGTTCATGTAGGGGGAGAACTAATGGACGTCATTGATATCCTCTCAGGTATTGGGGCTCCCCCACTCCCTTCACAACATAACCTACACTCCTCCTCTTCCTCCTCCTCTTCCTCCCTACATGACTGCATACCAACCACTTAGCTTCCAACCCCAACATGACACTCTCTCAAGTGACGCCTGGCCGGATGCCACGCGTCATAACATCCAGGAAATTCCCCCCAAACCTTTTGTGACTTGAGCGACGCGCTGCGACTACGACGACGCGCACCACCTGGCACCCAACAACATGACCTCCCCTCTTTCCTGACCACATACCCTAACACCGGACGCTCACACGCGCCAAACTTCCGGGAAAATTCCCCCCAAAACCCTGTGCGACTCGACACCTGCGCACCACCTGCCCAGCTGACACTATAGAGCCACCTGGGCAGGTGGTGCGCGCGGTTCTAGTCGCACTTTACACTACTCACCTTGCTGCCACACGCTTAAAACCTCTCACTGCCATGTGCTCACAACACCTTGCTGCCACATACTCACAACCCCTCATTTCCATGTGATCACAACACTTCACGGCTACATGCTCATAACCCCTCACCTTGTGTGGTCACAACTCAGGTTCATATGTTACCTGGACCATTACACCTGTAATTTATTACCAGGTTTATATGTTACCTGGACCATTACACCTGTAATTTATTACCAGGTTCATATGTTACCTGGACCATTACACCTGTAATTTATTACCAGGTTCATATGTTACCTGGACCATTACACCTGTAATTTATTACCAGGTTCATATGTTACCTGGACCATTACACCTGTAATTTATTACCAGGTTCATATGTTACCTGGACCATTACACCTGTAATTTATTACCAGGTTCATATGTTACCTGGACCATTACACCTGTAATTTATTACCAGGTTCATATGTTACCTGGACCATTACACCTGTAATTTATTACCAGGTTCATATGTTACCTGGACCATTACACCTGTAATTTATTACCAGGTCTTTCAACATTTAAACCATTTGCTGTTACGATTCAAAATCAGAGCGTCACTACCGTGATCACTGTGTACGGACATGACTTAATGACCGAGATAATGAAAGTGTTCACCTGTGGCCAAGCTTGGCAATACTACATGGAATTATCTGTCTAAAAGTGAATGTTTTAAGAACAATTAATTTTCAAGACTGACTTTACCTGCAGTAAAAAAAATTTATATAATATAATTTATCTTAATATTAACAAAAATCTGTAATAAGTTTTAATGAGTATATTAGCCTTCTTATATTAAAAGTTGCCAAAGAAGCTTTTCAAGTAATTATCTGAAGTTCGAATTATCAGAACTAAGTGAGATTTAGATTTAAACTAATTAATTCAAAAGTGGTAAATTACCTTTCTCTGCTGTGAAGGCATGAATTTATGTCATATTCTAGACGTTAGTTTATATTGCAATATAGATGAATCTAATAAGACTAATTGGTAGTTTACAATGATGGTGATATCAAAGACTTGCATGAGAAACAAAGAAGCTAAACACACATGTGCACATACACAAACACAAGCTGTATAATCATGGGGACCTGTGTTCCTCACCTGTGCATGTTGTGCCATTAAATACTTCACCAGAGGGACACACACATTGTTTTACCATCTTGCCAGTTCCGCATTTCTTGTTCCCTTCCTCACCGCTATGGCCTTTTCCCTGAGCAAAACATTTATTTATTTTGAATTTTTTATTGTTAATTTAGTTATTGTAGACGTACACACACTCGTCTGTTGTATGACACGACGAGAACTGCAGTTCTCGACGTGAGCATTTTGTATTTCCTTATCATAACTTTATATTATATTAACCACTAATCTGTCTTCCATGATTTTTTCGCAACAAAATGTAATTGTTTATGAGGTTTCCATCTAGCTGTATTGTTCTTTAACTTTGTTATCTATGATACAAATAAAATCCCAGGTCACTCTGTGTCTTTGAACTGTGTGGAGATAGTTTAACACTAAGTTAATCATTATATCATGTATAATACATACATTTAGGACACTTGGAAAATCAAAATTGTGGTTTAATTATTTGGTTGAGTTATAATGCATACTGTAGTTTTTGTTTGATTTATTGGTCTATTATTATCAGATAATAGAACTAATGTATGAAATTATCTCAAAGCTAATCATATATGAGTTAATTTCTCAATAAAGATCTTGATTGATCTAATAACTTATAACTTAAAGTTATGTATAGAAAGTCTTATAAGGCTACGTATATAAACATTACAAAGTAATAAGAACTAACAGATATACAAACTCACGTGCCCGTGGTGTCCGTGGTGTCCGTGGTGTCCGTGGCGGAGACTGACGTCACTCATGACGCCAGCTGTGATGAGCAGTACTATGGCTGCCACAAGCACCGTACACCGCATGTTGATCATCTCGGCACTGTCTCGTGTACTGGCACACTAGCTGGGCACTGGGGAGACACCAGACTGTTACTGCCTGGACACTGGGGAGACACCAGACTGTTACTGCCTGGACACTGGGGAGACACCAGACTGTTACTGCCAGGACACTGGGGAGACACCAGACTGTTACTGCCTGGACACTGGGGAGACACCAGACTGTTACTGCCTGGACACTGGGGAGACACCAGACTGTTACTACCTGGACACTGGGGAGACACCAGACTGTTACTGCCTGGACACTGGGGAGACACCAGACTGTTACTGCCTGGACACTGGGGAGACACCAGACTGTTACTGCCTGGACACTGGGGAGACACCAGACTGTTACTGCCTGGACACTGGGGAGACACCAGACTGTTACTGCCTGGACACTGGGGAGACACCAGACTGTTACTGCCAGGACACTGGGGAGACACCAGACTGTTACTGCCTGGACACTGGGGAGACACCAGACTGTTACTGCCTGGACACTGGGGAGACACCAGACTGTTACTGCCTGGACACTGGGGAGACACCAGACTGTTACTGCCTGGACACTGGGGAGACACCAGACTGTTGCTGCCTGGACACTGGGGAGACACCTGACTGTTACTGCCTGGACACTGGGGAGACACCAAACTGTTACTGCCTGGACACTGGGGAGACACCAGACTGTTACTGCCTGGACACTGGGGAGACACCAGACTGTTACTGCCTGGACACTGGGGAGACACCAAACTGTTACTGCCTGGACACTGGGGAGACACCAGACTGTTACTGCCTGGACACTGGGGAGACACCAGACTGTTACTGCCTGGACACTGGGGAGACACCAGACTGTTACTGCCTGGACACTGGGGAGACACCAGACTGTTACTGCCAGGACACTGGGGAGACACCAGACTGTTACTGCCTGGACACTGGGGAGACACCAGACTGTTACTGTCTGGACACTGGGGAGTGTTATGACCCCAGGTAGCCTGAAGAACGAGTCTACCGCAATGAGTTATTCGGCAAACTGGACCTGATTGAGAGGTCAGAGGAAGTATAGATATATGAATATATACTAAATACATGACAAATGTTAATGAATCCGAGTGAATCCATTATGGATTATGAATCGATAATGTTAATGGAACCGGTCGGCCGAGCGGAGAGCACACTGGACTTCTGATCCTGTGGTCCTGGGTTCGATCCCAGGCGCCGGCGAGAAATAATGGGCAGAGTTTCTTTCACCCTATGCCCCTGTTACCTAGCAGTAAAATAGGTACCTGGGTGTTAGTCAGCTGTCACGGGCTGTTTCCTGGGGGTGGAGGCCTGGTCGAGGACCGGGCCGCGGGGACACTAAAAAGCCCCGAAATCATCTCAAGATAACCTCAAGATAGCTTAAAAGCATGGCCAGAGGATGAACATGTAAATAAGTGACATGACATGAGAAGTCGATACTTTGCTGACAAGGTGTAAAGCAGGCCGGGGACGTCTCTACTTGAGCAACACAAGTCGTAAGAGAGGGTTGTACTGTCTTTGAGCTACTGGCAGAAAAGGAGGAACCCCTAGTTGTGGGCTCCTACAAGAGGAGGTAATCAAGCAGGCATTTATGTGTGAAGCCTGAGGACGACTTAACGTGCTCAAGTCAGGACTAGAAGAAGCCTTGTGAGACAGTCCTATAGCGATTTTGTAAGCAACCTGTGGGCGCCATTGTGAGTAGCGAGACCTGCACGCCCTCGACAGATAAATTCTGCGGTAAGTTAATATAACACCTGTTGCAGTGGTTGCCTATGTTTGATCGTGTGCCCAGTGATCATGGCAAGTGTGTATGAATATAGTATATATGTTTTATTAAGGCAGTGAGTTGAAATAAGAGAGTAAAGATAGAGGAACATCCTGGAGGGCGGAGTGATACGTTCACCCTCTTCGGAGGCCAGTGGTTGACTGACTGAGTGAGGGGCCCTGGGGCCATTTGGGACTCGCCCTAATGGGGGAGGACCATCGCCATGTGTAAGAGTTTAGAGATGTCGGATGGAGGAGATTTATTTTCTGAATACATTTAATTATGTTGTAGTAGGGACACATTTTTATTGGCATGGCAATGGGAATTGCAGATTTGTTTGGGGGAGGAGTTGATGGAAGAACTTCGAGGCCAGGGAAGAAGTTAATGGAGGAAACTTTGAGGCTGGAGAGGTGAATGCTGAACTCTGTGGGAAAGCAGAGCTTCATAGTGAGAAGTGGACCTCAAGCAGTGTAGAGGAGCAGTGAAGAGGAGTTTAACGTGTTTCTGTGGGATCAGTGATGAAGCATCACCGCTGTTTGATGAGAACTTCATTGCTTAGCAGTTTGTGAGGACTACAGAAGGGCCTTGTTGAATGTTTTGGAGACCCTATAGATATACATGGTAGTGAGCCTCCAGGAGCAGAACAGAGGTTCATGGTGATCACACATGATGTACAAGGGGGAGTGCTTGAATGCTTATTGGCGTGTAAGACGCAGTGGAAGGTGAGAGATTGATTTTTTTTGTGTTGGGGAATATTTATGCAGAGTTTTCTGGTGTTTCAGCCACAGGCTGAGTTTTATATATTTTTAGAGCTGATTTTATAAGTGTTTTGACGATATTGCAATCCCCACTTGGTGAGGGAGTAGTAAGTGGTAAGCCAAGAGTTGAAGCCACTTGATATGGACGGTTGGTGAAGCCAGGATGTGGTACTGAATTGCTACTGAGTTGTAGTAGCTTAGAGTGTTGTATGTTAATATTTTCATTTATTTTTATGTAATGTACTGTTTAAGTTCTTTTGTTTATTAAATGTGTATCGTTAACTGGTTTTTGCCCTTGTCCTGTAGACTTCCCAGAAATCAGAAGTGAGAAAGAGAGAGAGAGACAGAAAGGATCACAGCTGCGGACAGGGTGACAGAATTTTAATTCAGAAAAGGGGGAATTAGGAGATCGTCCCAAACAAGAAGAGAGTGGGGAGTCACGGCGGCTCAATTAGGGTGTGTACACAGTACAACAAGGTCAGTGTAGGAACCGCACCCCTAGATATGTGATGCTGAAACCCTCTCCAGGATCAAGATGCGGTCTCCTGAGAAAACGTCAAGCACTATAGAATTCATTGCTGGTCGACCGGGAGTATCAGCGGGAGTGTGGCTGCTGAGGTCGGTTGTCTGTTCAGGCAGAGTGGTTGGGGGACGTTGTCCACCTGTATGCAAGTAACGGTGTGGTGCAGCAACCAGAGCTCTTTTTGGAGCTTTAAGTTCCATTATCCCCAACCCCGTCAGGCCAGAACAGGACACGACAGACTGTTACTGCCTGGACACTGGGGAGACACCAGACTGTAATTGCCTGAACATTGGGGAGACACCAGACTGTTACTGCATGCACACACTGGGGAGAATTCTTCGCGGCAGCATCCGCACGCTCATCTAAGGAAACGTCAATATGGTTGGGAACCCAACAAAACTCGACTGTCCTAAATCTGCTGGAGATACGAAACGGCCAATATTGAATTTCGACGACCACAGTAGGGACTGGATTGAAAGATTCCATAACCACGTCGCGAAAATCAACTACAACAATGAAGGAAGATTGACAGCGAGAAAGCAGTTGACGGAGAGCATAACAAATTGCATAAAGTTCTGCTGTGAAGATGCTAGTCTCCAGGGGGCAGGCGAAACATAGGTGTAACTAGGAAATAAAACGAAGTAGCCTACACCGCCAGCAGACTTAGACCCATCTGTGAAGACGGAGATGAAGCAGGAGTGTAAATAAAAGTGAGCAAGGAAAAGTCGTTTCCGAACTGAAGGAGCAAACGGTAAAGGCTTTTGTCATGCGGGTCTATGTTTTACAAAACATAGGAAGAGGGAAAAAGGAGTAAGCAGGACCTTCAATGTGGGCAAGGATGGAACGACAAAGGAAAATATTGGAAACTCGAACTGAGAGAGAACCTTGCAAGCGAAACAGTTGTTCAAAAAGGGGGAAGGTGGTGAAAGGAACAGGGCCCACCGGAGGTGTGAAGGTCAACGTACGCCATCATATCGTAGGTACCGCATAAGGTAGCGAAGACAGTAGTGATCATGGCGATCCTCTAGAGACGTGATGCCAGTTTCCACATACAGGCTCTGGGTAGAAGTCGAACAAAAGGCACCAGAGCTGAGGCCCAGTATGGTGAAAAGCATCAAGTTAACGAAGAGTTGAGGGAGGCAGACAAGTGAGCAGGACAGTCATAATCGAGTTTAAACAGCATGAGAGAAGAATGTAAAGAGAGGAACATGCACCTATCAGCTCCCCAGGAAGTATGGGACTAGATCTTAAGTTAAAGGCCTTTTAGCTCTGAACTCTGAGGTAAGAGATATGGGGCGACCAGGAACCGGTCGTCCCATTATCAGTGTCAAAGAATAACCCTACAAGTTAGGAAGAATCTTAATACAAAAGAGGATTACCATAAAGCGACACAGGGGGGGGGGTCGAATAACGACCTGCTTCCCAGTAAAGAAAAGTCCATAAGAAAAGTCACAGTTGTAGAGAACTTGAAACCATGATTGGTGGCCCAGGATCACGTCATCAATCACAAGTTGAAACCGCCGTTGGAGGAAAGGCGAGTCATCACCTTGACAGCAGAGGGTAAGGTTGTCAACATAGAGAACTGAGAAAATGCCAGAGGGAAGGGAGGAAAGAAAACCATTGAGAGCAACCAAGAAAAGTGTAATGCTCAGAATACTGCCATTGGGTACACCTTCGTATTGCCGAAAAGAGGCAAAGAGAGAGAGTGGTACCAAGCATCACTCTAAAGGAACTACTAGAAAGGAAGCTTTGGAGGAAGACAGGGATAATACCATAAAGGCCAAAATAATGGAGTTGGGACAGAATATGGTATCTTCAGGTGGTCTCATATGCCTTTTCCACGCCAAAAAGGACAGTAAGAACGTTAGTCATCTCAGCAAAAATATAGACCTACAAGTTTAATAAGATATCAGTCGTGCTGCGACCTTGTCGACACTGCTACAATTGTTGATACAGGAAGAGGTGGTGATAGTGTTCTAAGAGCCATATCAGTCGGACAATGACTATACGTTCAAAAAGTTTACAGACGCAACTCGTGAGGGCAATTGAGCAGAAATCTTTATCTGATGCAGCCATAGAACTGCAGAGGGTCAGAGAAAACTAGAGTTCTGAAAGAGAGAAAAGATTGTTATAGGGAAGTTGAAGATGAGTGCGAAAATCTAAGGGACAAGATTCAAGAGGGGCTTACGAGTAAGGAAAAAAGGAAGAGCATGAGAACCAGAGCCAACAGTCGAAAAGTGTGAACTCAGTTAGGTCACGACCGACACCGGATCCGCAACAATAAACCACGTTGGTTAGGGACTGGCGAGACATTTGGGACAAACTTACCCGCTATCTTACGGACTTTTCTTCCAGATTAGGGGCAAAGGAGAGTCAGTTGTAATGGTAGATTCACAAGATTTCCATCTCTCATGCTTAACCATATGGCCAAGTGCAAGTAGGGCGAGTGCGAGATGGGCGAGTGCGAGATGGGCGAGTGCGAGATGGGCGACTACGAGTAGGGCCTTCCAAAACAAAATAACAGAATCGGGCGTTCATTGGCGTCGGTGTTTCTTCAAGGCTGCACGCTAACTGCACAGTCTGCATTCCACCAGGGAATGTACTTCTGTGTGTCCTGGGATATAGAACAAGGATCAGAGCAGAGGACAACATCGATAAAGGTGTCATGAAAAAGGAGGAGGGCTCTAGGGAGAGGCAGATCAGAGAGGTCAGAAAGAGTAGCGCATAAGGTGAATAGCTTCCAGTCAGACTTGGCAAACTGCCACCTAGGAAGGAGAGGGGAGGGTGAAAAGAGAAAAAGGTGACAAGCATGGGAAATGGTCACTTATGAGGTCATCAAGAACCCACAATGTGAAGTCTAAATAAAGAGAAGATGAACAGAGAGAGAGATCAAGACAGGAAAGGGTGCGATTGCAGGTGACAACATAAGTGGGTTCACCAGAATTCAGAAGAGACAGAGAAGTAGAGAAGACAAATGGTTCAAGAAGTGTTTGTCAGTACATCTCCCCAGAGGGTATGCCGACAGTTAAAATCACCCACAGGCTCTGGTAAGGAGTCCAACAGGTGTTTAGGATCAGAAAAAGAAAGCAGGACATTTGGAGGGAGATAAATGGACCAGACTGTATACCACTTACTCACAAAGATACAGGACGCAGAACACTGAATGGGAGATTGAAAAAGTAGGTGACGAAGGGAATATCATGACGGATTAAGAGAGCAGTAGAGTTTAAGAGAGCAGTAGAACCGCAGGAAAAGCTGGAGGGGAAAGAGAAAGGAATAACCACGGAAGCGACCAGGACGAGTGCCAACTCGTCCTGGAAACAAACACAATGCAGTGAAAACTGCGTGATCAGAAGTTGGAGTTCTTGGAAGATGACATAAAAACCACAAAAATTACATTGAAGAACAGACAGACAAAAAAAAGGAGAGAACAGAAACAGAGATAACAATGGAAGGAAGGAATTGTCAGGGGAAAGCGCCAAGCCATTATGACAATATAGCACTGGGAAGGAGTCAGGATAAGGATTTGGGATGGGACGGGGGTAAGGAATGGTGCCCAACCACCTGGATGGTAGGGAATTGAACGCCGACCTGCATGAAGCAATACCGTCATAAGGGAGAAACAAAGGCAAAGAACACAATAGACTTAGGAACATCAGGACCGGCATCAATGAAATCAGGGTGATGGGACATAAACAAAGCTTGCAAACATAATGGAGGCAAATGGACGGGAGAACAGACCAGAGGCAGAATGACAGAGTCTGGAGCGGGAAGAGGCATTGGAGAGGGGCAGTCAAGGGAATTGGGGGCCGGAAGGACAGAAAAGGGAGAGAGCACCGGATCAATGGCAGCATCCAAGAGAGGATCAAGGACTAAAGGAATCTACATAGCAGAGACAGATGGCAGCCACTGAAATAGAAGGGGAAGCAGGGATAGTGTCGGAAGGTGAGGATTATATTGAAGCCTTCTTACCCTCCGGGGAGGACGAAAGAGAAGAGCCAGGCTTACGGTTCTGATGAAGAGAGACAGGCGTACCATCAGCAATGTACTGGGCGACTGCCTTGACTGTTTCAACAGTAGAAGGAGAACGGGAAACGGTCAAGATGAAGAATACTAGGAGGAGGATGGACAACGGCCCAAATAGACAGGCGATGAAGAGGGCCAAGAGACAGAGGGGAGGGCTGAGAAGAAGAATTGGGTCGAGAAGGGAAAGAGGGCACAGGAGACAAGGAAGACCGGGAACGAAAGAAGGAAACACCAGACGAGGAACCAGGAGGAAGACCCTGTGACCCAGAACGCAAAGTAGCAGGCGAGGTGGTAATGGAGGTGTCGAGGTCCAGGGCCTAGAAACAGCTGTGAAACTAAGAAAGCAGGAGAGGGCGAGAAGGGAAATGCAACACGTGCATAAGACATACCAAAAAAAGAGGGAAGACGACGAATCTGGCGTCTTGTCTCAGGAAAAGACAAAAAGGATGTTTTGATCATCAAGTTTCAAATTGAGGATAGTTTCCTCAGATTTGTAGTGCACACATGCATGGGAAATGACAGGGTGAGCGTCACCACAATTAATGCAGAGAGTTTGGGAAGAAAGGCACTCCATATTAGAATAACCCGAGGTTCCACACAAGGAACATAGAGACGAACTAGGATGTACTCCTGAACGGAGCATCTGGCACCAGCAAGGATGACGGAAGACGGAAGGGACCGACCATCAAATGTGACCTTGACAACGCGAAGAGGCTGACGACGACGACCACGAGGAGGGGGTCGAGTGAATGTATCTGTCTGGAGGATAGAATAGCTTTGGATCTCAAGGATATATATAATTATCCTCGTGGTAGTCTTTCAGATCACTATCACCAGCCGTACTTGGTGCAGGAGAAGAACAATGCCAATTCTGGCATTAAACCGGGCATTTTTGGAGATCCGAACAAGGATTTCTCCAGTGTAGGACAATGAAGCCAAGCAGTTAGGCGCTTCCTGAGAAGGAGCTGCAACAACACGGGTACCAGTATGGGTTGGGTTAAAAGTGACAAACTTATCCACCGAATCAACTAGTGCTTATCGAGGAATAAATCATCAGGACGAGTAGGGTCAACATGACAATGATCAAAATACTTAGTCCACTTAGCAAGACTAAACAAAGCCTGGAAAGTATTTGATTGGGAAGGAATCATGCGAGTGCTGAGGTGACTGCACCGATCATCCCTAGTAAGAGAGGGGGATAAGAGGAGCAGATGTGACAACGAGAGATGGAGCCACGCCAGGTGATGAGGTCACCACTGGGGGCTTGGGGCTCAACCCTGCCACAGAGATGGGAGAGGAGCAAAAAGAGTCAGTCGAGAAAAGTCATAGCAGGAGCATGGTTAGGGCACTATTTAGCGGGGGATAAAGAGCCCGGCCTTCCATCACAGTCCGACTTGGGGGCCTTGTCGCCTACTCCACGAGCCTGAGAAGGTAAAGGAGGGCCAGAAATAGGCATAAAACGATCAGAAAAAAATTTGTCTACGAATAAGCCCCCATACTCCACCTTGGAGCCACAATTAGAGGATTGGACACCTGACAAGACGAGGCCTCTCAGGGGTGCATCGTGGATATATATATCCTGCAATCGTCACTTTAAGAGCTGTCAGTCTGTCGAGATCGGGCTCAGTAATGGTTGCAAAGTTTGACAATAAAGGCGTCCCCTCGCTCGACAACGTCAAGTACACCAGTTCTACAGGTGAGAGAGTGTGCCTTCCCCAAACACCCGGCGTCAAAACAGAAGAAGATATCGGAAAGAACATTAAAGAATGGAAAAAAGTCAACAAGATTGGAACAATCTGAAAGGAGAAGAGGTGGGAGGAAAGGGAAGGGAACTATGATCAGGAAGCACCAAGCCATTACAACTATATAGCACTTGGGAGGATTCAGGATAAGGATTTGGGATGGGACGGGGGAATGGAATGGTGCCCAATCACTTGGGCGGTCGGGGATTGAACGCCGACCTGCATGAAGCGAGACCGTCGCTCTACCGTTCAGCCCAAGTGGTTAAGATAGGTATATCTTGAGGTTATCTTGAGATGATTTCGGGACTTTAGTGTCCCCGCGGCCCGGTCCTCGACCAGACCTCCACCCCCAGGATGCAGCCCGTGACAGCTGACTAACACCCAGGTACCTATTTTACTGCTAGGTAACAGGGGCATAGGATGAAAGAAACTCTGCCCATTGTTTCTCGCTGGCGCCCGGGACCACAGGATCACAAGTCCAGCGTGCTGTCCGCTCGGCCGACCGGCTCCCCCCAGGTAGGAGGAAAACGAAACAAGAGGAAGAGGAAAAAACTTCCAGGAAAATTTAAGAGAAGAGTGTGGTGGATTTCCCACCAGGTAAATTTATTAGTTTACCTGATTATATTAAAATGTACTCAATTAAAATAAGTGGACTGTATTATTTAATTTTAACTTTAGTTAAGTGTTACCCGGAATGCATATCCTGGGGGGGGGGGTTATTCAATGGTAATTATAGTCAATGATTGTAATTAATGATAAAATATTATAGAGTTATTTGCTAACTACTGAAATAATCGTCAGCCTAAGGTGATTAGAAGGTTTCAATACGAATCATCAGGAGAACATCAAGAGGGTGGTTTAATTTCCATGTGGTTTAACCGATTACTCACTCAAATACCTTAATACATGGCCATCAATCAATAACTGAGTATATATAACCGACCAGATCCTGTGTACTTTGTAGTCTGAAGGTTGCATTAGCGTTGGAACGTTGTAGGACCACGGGTGACATTGATATCCGTTGCTACTAATTTGTGTCCTTCATGATCGAGACTTGATCTTATCAGATCTTTTGCACAAGTTATCGAGGTGTGTGTCTCAATAATAGTGACGCTACTAACTTTAACTCGTTCATTAACTAGAACAGTTAGGGTTTATTTTACGCCTGAAGTAATCGATTCTAAATCCACAAAAAGGTTTTGAATTGTTCCTAACGCTAGACTAGAAGTTTGTAAAGTTTAAAGCACACTTAATATGTGCTAAATTCGTTGTGTGACTATTCCACTGGTAGTGAGAGAGCATTCACAACTATGGTAATTTACCTCTGGTGGAAGCTTGCATTAATTCTTTCAAGTTTTAGTTAATTTACAGTCTAAAATAAGGTTTTGTAATTTAAAGAAATAATAGATGGGAAATAATATTATAGGAAGATTAATAACAACACTGCTTCGATGCTGTCTAACGCAATAATCCTATGCATTTTCTGAGTAATCTGTAGATGTTTCCTAACAGAAAATTAATATAGTTAGCAAAGTTAATTCTCTGATACAGCAATTTTAACTAGTCATATCAGATGTTAGTAGTTTGGGATTTTTTTTTACATAATTCTGGGGGAAACGGGGGGGGGGGGAACGGGTCCCAGTTCACTGTTTAGCACAGATGTACAGTACTCCAGAGGGTCGTACGGTCCAGGCTCTGCTTCAGGAGGCTCTGGCAGTTTATACCCTGGAAGGGGTGGTTCTTATTAGCATTTGCCTTTCCATTGGAGACTTTGGGCACGTGGAGAGGGGGGGACCTGCTACTTGGGTAACAGCTTCTCCATATCAACCTACCTTGGCTTTGTGCCCTGGAGAGGCCACTCCAGACCAACAACCAGAGCACAACACCATAATCTTCTGAGACTGATGGATGCCTACTACCACACTGATGCTCCCCCTCCAAATTATAACCTTAAATTTGTGTTAGTAAAGTTTGTACATCTCTGTGTACAGTATGGATGTCCCGTATTAGAGTTGCAGATGTTGGGAACCTAAGTTATTTCTGTCTTTTCAACTCTGGCACATCTTGTTACTTATTGAATTATAACCTAAGATTAGCTTGAGAATTAATTGTTCAATCCTTTAAATCAAAGATGTTTCTGAATCTATGGTGGTGTCAGTGATCTCGGTCACTGTGACTTGTAATGGGTTCAGTTACTATTCACTGATTCACCAAGGAATATTCCTGAATCAATCTTAAACTTTAATTTATGATTTATTTTATTTAATCGTGGTTAAAATATTGCTTAAGTTTAAGCTTGCACTGTTGTGCAGCAGTCTATTTCAGACGGATATTTATTTCTGAATGAATGTTTCTTTCTGGAATTTCAGGTATATTTGGCATTTAAGTGATCTCATATTCTGCCAATTCCAGAGGAACTAATTTTCTAGTGTTTTGAGTGTGGTTGTGCCTCGGCACTTAACCTTCACAATTCTTAATATTCCCTGGTGGTCCAGATGTACAGAGACGATTGTGCCTATTGGCCACTCTGAATGTGGTTCGTCACTGTTTACCAGGGTTTAAATTAATCATGTTATATGGGCTACCTGCTCCATAGCGGTACTCTCTCAGAGCGGTCAGATACTCTCGAGTCCACACGTCATTCCACCAACCTTTCACTCTTGAAATATGTTTGTAACTCTGTATTAAGTCCTTACCTCTGATATACGAGAGGTCTTTGGGCCCCTCGTCTTCTAGGGGACACTAGAGGGCTAAGAAGGCCTCCATGTATCAGATGGGATGGACTTAGTGGTTCTTGTTGTGAGATATCATCAGAGAGGTAAGTTAGTGGTCGGTTGTTGACTTCTTTTTCTATGACAACGGTTTGGAGGTCCGGCAAGCTGACTTTTTGGCCATGTCAGGCTTTCTTCAAACAACGTTTTACAGTGCCTACCATGCGTTCGTAGAACCCACACAACCACGGTGCTATGGGAGGTATAAACTTCCTGTGGCACTGTCATTGTTTCAAGACTGTCTGTACATATGGGTGACTCCATATCTCTCATAAACATGCCTCTCCTGCCACAAAGTTGGACCCATTGTCGGAAATCATCAACTTGGAGCAGGATCTATGGGCTGCAACCCTGCAGAATGCTTGCAGCAATGATTCTGCTCTCATGTTGGTTGTCACTTCTAGGTGAACACCTCTCGTGGTGGCATACGGATTGATAAGTAAAAAGGCAAATGTAGGCATTCACTGGAACCTTACCCGTTTCCTGTAAGTATAAGATCTGTGTAATCCACCCCTGTGGTCTCAAAGGAATGAAGGTGGACAACTCGTTCTCTACCCAGCAAACAATTTTAGGTTGCCACAACATATCTGGAAAGTATTTGAAAGTATTGGAAACGTTTGTTTTATCGTATCAGATACGATATTGTGTGTGGACTTAAATAGGTTTCCAAAACTTATAACCAAGACATATGTATCTAACACTAATTCGAGATGTTGTGGCAACTTTACACTCCTAACATGAGTCATTCATTATCCATTCATATACCAATATGAATCTCTTGTGAAAGGTTTGAGCCTTATCTGAACCCTTTTCACATCTTTGTGTTTAAAGTTAAATTTCTTGAAATTAAATTATATTTTATATATTATTTTTATTATATTTTATATTATATTATTATTTTCAATTTAAATATTAAAACCAATTTAAGGGTAAAAAAAATCTAATAATTTATATATCTTTTATTATTTACTAACAATTATAATTATTTACTAACGGAGAGAGGGGAGGCTGTACGGCGGAGAGTGGCGGCTGTGGCGGACAGTGGCGGCGGTGGCGGATAGTGGCGGCGGGCGGACAGTGGCGGCGGGCAGACAGTGGCGGCGGGCAGACAGTGGCGGCGGCGGACGGACAGGGGCGGCGGGCGGACGGACAGGGGCGGCGGGCGGACAGTGGCGGCGGTGGCGGATAGTGGCGGCGGGTGGACAGTGGCTGCGGTGGCGGACAGTGGCGGCGGTGGTGGATAGTGGCGGCGGGCGGACAGTGGCGGCGGTGGCGGATAGTGGCGGCTGTGGCGGATAGTGGCAGCGGGCGGACCGTGGCGGCTTTGGCGGCGGTGGTGGACAGTGGCGGCGGGCGGACAGTCGCGGCGGCGGGCGGACAGTGGCGGCGGCGGGCGGACAGTAGCGGCGGCGGGCGGACAGTGGCGGCGGCGGGCGGACAGTGGCGGCGGCGGGCGGACAGTGGTGGCGGCGGGCAGACAGTGGAGGCGGCGGGCGGACAGTGGTGGCGGCGGCCGGACAGTGGTGGCGGTGGCAGACAGTGGTGGCGGTGGCGGACAGTGGCGGACAGTGGCGGCAGTGGCGGCGGTGGCGGACAGTGGCGGCGGTGGCGGACAGTGGCGGCGGTGGCGGACACTGGCGGCTGTGTCTGGCGGTGGTGGCGGGCGGTGGCGGGTGGCGGCGTCTGTGATGAGTGGTGGCGGCTGGCGGTGGTGGGTTGTGGCGGCGGTGGTGGTGGGTGGTGGTGGCGGCGGTGGTGGTGGGTGGTGGTGGCGGCGGCGGCTGGTGGTGGTGGGTGGTGGTGGTGGCAGCTGGTGGCGGTGATGGCGGCTGGTGGTGGTGGTGGTGGCGGCTGGTGGTGGTGGCAGCTGGTGGCGGCTGGTGGCGGTGATGGCGGCTGGTGGTGGTGGTGATGGCGGCTGGTGGCGGGCGGTGGCGGGCGGTGGCGGCTTGTGGCGGCTGGTGGTGGCGGCGGTGGTGGGTGGTGGTGGTGGTGGTGGGTGGTGGCGGCGGCTGTGGCGGGTGGTGGCGGCGGCGGCGGTGATGGGTGGTGGCGGCGGCGGTGGTGGTGGGTGGTGGTGGCGGCGGCGGTGATGGGTGGTGGCGGCGGTGGTGGTGGGTGGTGGTGGCGGCGGCGGCTGGTGGTGGTGGGTGGTGGTGGTGGGTGGTGGCGGCGGGTGGCGGTGGTGGATGGCGGTGGCTGGTGGCGGGTGGCGGCTGGTGGTGGGTGGTGGCGGCGGGTGGTGAGTGGCGGTGGTGGGTGGCGGTGGCTGGTGGCGGGTGGCGGCTAGTGGCGGGTGGTGGCGGGTGGCGGCTGGTGGTGGGTGGTGGCGGGTGGCGGCTGGTGGTGGGTGGTGGCGGGTGGCGGCTGGTGGTGGGTGGCGGGTGGCGGCGGGTGGTGGGTGGTGGCGGCGGGTGGTGAGTGGTGGTGGTGGGTGGCGGTGGCTGGTGGCGGGTGGCGGCTGGTGGTGGGTGGTGGCGGGTGGCGGCTGGTGGTGGCGGGTGGCGGCTGGTGGTTGGTGGTGGCAGGGGGCGGCTGGTGGTGGGTGGTGGCAGGGGGCGGCTGGTGGTGGGTGGTGGCGGGTGGCGGCTGGTGGTGGGTGGCGGCTGGTGGTGGGTGGCGGGTGGCGGCGGGTGGCGGCTGGTGGTAGGTGGCGGGTGGCGGCGGGTGGCGGCTGGTGGTGGGTGGCGGGTGGCGGCGGGTGGCGGCTGGTGGTGGGTGGTGGCGGGTGGCGGCTGGTGGTGGGTGGCGGCTGGTGGTGGGTGGCGGCTGGTGGTGGGTGGCGGGTGGCGGCTGGTGGTGGGTGGCGGGTGGCGGCGGTTGGCGGCTGGTGGTGGGTGGTGGCAGGTGGCGGCTGGTGGTGGGTGGTGGCGGGTGGCGGCTGGTGGTGGGTGGCGGCTGGTGGTGGGTGGCGGCTGGTGGTGGGTGGCGGCTGGTGGTGGGCGGCGGGTGGCGGCGGGTGGCGGCTGGTGGTGGTGGGTGGTGGCGGCGGCTGTGGCGGGTGGTGGCGGCGGCGTCGGTGATGGGTGGTGGCGGTGGTGGTGGGTGGTGGTGGCGGCGGCGGTGATGGGTGGTGGCGGCGGTGGTGGTGGGTGGTGGTGGCGGCGGCGGCTGGTGGTGGTGGGTGGTGGTGGTGGGTGGTGGCGGCGGGTGGCGGTGGTGGATGGCGGTGGCTGGTGGCGGGTGGCGGCTGGTGGTGGGTGGTGGCGGCGGGTGGCGGCTGGTGGTGGGTGGTGGCGGCGGGTGGTGAGTGGCGGTGGTGGGTGGCGGTGGCTGGTGGCGGGTGGCGGCTAGTGGCGGGTGGTGGCGGGTGGCGGCTGGTGGTGGGTGGTGGCGGGTGGCGGCTGGTGGTGCGTGGCGGGTGGCGGCGGGTGGTGGGTGGTGGCGGCGGGTGGTGAGTGGTGGTGGTGGGTGGCGGTGGCTGGTGGCGGGTGGCGGCTGGTGGTGGGTGGTGGCGGGTGGCGGCTGGTGGTGGCGGGTGGCGGCTGGTGGTGGGTGGTGGCAGGGGGCGGCTGGTGGTGGGTGGTGTCGGGTGGCGGCTGGTGGTGGGTGGCGGCTGGTGGTGGGTGGCGGGTGGCGGCGGGTGGCGGCTGGTGGTGGGTGGCGGGTGGCGGCGGGTGGCGGCTGGTGGTGGGTGGCGGGTGGCGGCGGATGGCGGCTGGTGGTGGGTGGTGGCAGGTGGCGGCTGGTGGTGGGTGGTGGTGGGTGGCGGCTGGTGGTGGGTGGCGGCTGGTGGCGGGTGGCGGCGGGTGGCGGCTGGTGGTGGGTGGCGGGTGGCGGCTGGTGGTGGGTGGTGGCAGGTGGCGGCTGGTGGTGGCGGGTGGTGGGCGGCGGGTGGCGGCGGGTGGCGGCTGGTGGCGGCCACCTAGGACACACCCTTCACCACTGAAGGTCTGAGTACAACTAACCATATGTCTCTCTCACCCACCAGCCCAGTGTTGCCAGCTCGCGCTCTCAAAATGTTTCCTTCAAAGATTGTATATTATCTCTGAACAACAAGTTTGATTATCAAGGAAATAATGCATATATTATTGTCACATTAATACTGTGCAATATCTTATTACATTCCTGCTAAATAATTATAATTTGAAACAGGACAAAAAATCCAACATATATATAAAAACCAACATTAGAGATCACGAGGCCTAGGCCTCGCCTGTGACCACACATCCTGCCTCCCTGGCCTGCTACCCTCTCACACCTCACACTCTTAACTCTCTCATAATCACTCTCACTCTCTTAATCTGTCACTCTTACTCTCTGTCACTCTTACTCTCTGTCACTCTTACTCTCTGTCACTCTTACTCTCTGTCACTCTTACTCTCTGTCACTCTTACTCTCTGTCACTCTTACTCTCTGTCACTCTTACTCTCTGTCACTCTTACTCTCTGTCACTCTTACTCTCTGTCACTCTTACTCTCTGTCACTCTTACTCTCTGTCACTCTTACTCTCTGTCACTCTTACTCTCTGTCACTCTTACTCTCTGTCACTCTTACTCTCTGTCACTCTTACTCTCTGTCACTCTTACTCTCTGTCACTCTTACTCTCTGTCACTCTTACTCTCTGTCACTCTTACTCTCTGTCACTCTTACTCTCTATCACTCTTACTCTCTATCACTCTTACTCTGTCATTCTTACTCTGTCATTCTTACTCTGTCACTCTTACTCACTCTCAGTCACCCTTACCCATTCATACTCACTCTCTCACTCTTACTCTCATACTCCTACTCTCAATTACTCTTACTCTCAATCACTCTTTCTCCCAATCACTCCTACTCCCAATCACTCCTACTCTCAATCACTCCTACTCTCATTCTTACTCTTACTCTTACTCCCAATCACTCTTACTCTCAATCACTCTTATTCTCATTCTTACTCTTACTCTCACTCTTACTCTTACTCCCAATCACTCTTACTCCCAATCACTCTTACTCTCAATCACTCTTACTCTCATTCTTACTCTTACTCACTCTTACTCTCAATCACTCTTATTCTCATTCTTACTCCTACTCTCACTCTAACTCCTACTCCCAATCACTCATACTCCCAATCACTCTTACTCTCAATCACTCTTACTCCCAATCACTCTTACTCTCAATCACTCTTACTCTCAATCACTTTTACTCTCAATCACTCTTACTCTCAATCACTCTTACTCTCACTAATTCTCAATCACTCTTACTCTCACTCTAACTCTCAATCACTCTTACTCTCATACTCACCCTTACTCTCAATCACTTTACTCTCACTCTTACTCATTCTGTCACCCTTACTCTCACTCTTACTTATACTCACTCTTACTCACACTTACACACTCTCTGGCACTCTCACTCACCTTCAGTCACTCTTACTCACTCTTACCCACTCTCGCTCACTCTTACTCACTCTAGTTAATAAGAACACGCCAATATAAGACAACAAAACGTTTTCAGATTCTTTCTCACCACTTTCCAGCAACTTTTATAATTTATATAAATTATCTTAGGGAATAATACATAAATTATATATTTAAACATGATATTAGTGTTTAGTGGAATGCATAAGGAGTCAAATTGTGTTAAAAAGAGCAATTTTTAGAAAATTTGGAAAACTACTTTTTTCTGTTCATATTATAACTAAATGGATTTTAAAGGTTTCACTCAGCCAATATATATCATTCACAATTTATTAATGAATTTTACAAAAAAACACCATAAATTTTATATTTAAACATGTAAAAACTATTTGTTTTACATTTGGAAGAAAATAATTGTAGAAAAACAATTTATAATTAAACCTTTGTGTTTGGATTTTTTGACTAAAAGTTTCTCAAAGGCTCTCCTGCACCATTCTCAATGCAAATCATTCCCACACCTATGGGAAGAGATATGCGAACGTTGTGTAGATGATTTGTGTTTGCTGGGTAGGGAGTGGTGGATGTCCTGGCTAAGGACACACCCGAGTGTCATACCTTCGGCAGATCACACAAGATTTAATTATAGACAAAACAGTCTGACAACCCTGAGGAAGCCAGAACTGCTGTCTTAAATCGGTGAGGGTGTCCAGCACTCCACCATGCAAAGTGCCCTACTCGTGTTTATGTAATACAATTAGTTTACTGATAATGGGGTGACGGGGAAGTAGCATGGATGTTTTCATATCCAAGTCTACATCTGCATATTGTAGACGTCCCCACACCGTACGATATTGTAATTATTTGAGTTAAACCAGAGCCTCAAGGATTTCACTAGTTTGTCAGGGAGGTTTATATAATCTCAGTTTTTTATAGTCTTAGTCTGGGCTTGTTTGACCCAACATTTTAGTGGACTAGGGAATTGGTACTTGATCCCTATTTTACTGAGAAAATCAAATACTATTTGAGTTACCCATAGCAGTTTGTCTAATCTAGAGTACCGACAAGGATCAATAGCAAGGTCCGAGGTGGTTCTGGCATCTCAATGGGAACAGTGACTTTGGTCACTTTCACTTGTGGATTTTGTTCAGACCACTGGCCATTGATTAACCACTGGGGTCTATTGAACTACATCTCGGCTTTCGTTAATTGCCTTAATGCCAATACTATAGAAAGGTAGTCAGATGGGTTTTCCTTGGTGGGCACATGTCTTAGCTTGTACCTTCTGACAGTTCTCTTATTTCCCTAACACGATTGCTCACGTAGGGAGTTTAGTTATGATTATTTTTTACCCCTTACAAGACTGCCTCATTATCTTTCCACACCATTGTTTCAGTGAAGTGGAGATTACTTAGTGTGTCGATCAGGTAATGAGCCAATCGAACTCCTATCAATAAAGCTGTTAATTCCATTTGTGGCAATGACCGTTTCTTTAACGGTGCCATGCTGGTTTTGAATGCGAGCAGCGTGGCCTGCTCATTGGTAACTAGATAAGCTACAGTGCCATACGCCTTTCCCGAGGCGTCACAGAACACATGCAGTTTGACTGGTTGATCAGGGTTAATAGTATTTCGAGGGAACGTAAGGTTGCTTAGGACTCTCAGATCCGTTGTCAACTGTTGCCACGTTCTTGCAAGTCATTGGGCAATGGATCATTCCACCCTAATTTATTTTGCCAGCACTCCTGCATGAGGAGTTTGCCCTTAATTAATATGGGACTCACAAGTCCCAATGGGTCAAATAGTTTGCTGACTAGTGCTAACAGTTTCCTCATTGTTAGACAGGTGGTATTTGTTTCTACCGATTTTATGTTTAATTCATCAGAAGTGGTGTCCCATTCTACACCAAGTACCATTAACCATTGGGGTACTTTATATTCAGGAAATTCAGTTTCTACTAACTGATTTAACTGAGGATTATTAGAAGCCCACGACTGCAAAGGCTTATTCACTCCTAACAACTCATGATTAGCTTCATGATATATCTTCCTGAGTTTGGATTTGTCACTAGTGGTCCCCTGGAAATTATTCACATGCAGATTCTTGCTAATCTCACTCTTGTGTGGACTACAGGACTTCTTCAAATGTGTATCTAAGGTTCCTTGAAGCAGAAACGGATACAAAGTTGCTCCAAACAAGACTGAAGCAAATCTGTAAGTGACTATTTCACTATGTGGATCACTTGGATACTTGACCCCGGAGGAACTTTGTAATTTCAGTCTTCTTCCTGAAGATCTACCCTAATGAATGCTTCACTTATGTCAGCCGTGTAGGCATAAGTCCCTATGCAGAACCGTAACAACACAGTTTGAAAGAAGTCTTTCAATGAGACACTATTCGCCTTTGCCTTTGCACTGTTAAACACAATCCTGATAGGCGTGGTAACTGAATATTTCAGAAAGGCGTGATGGGGCAAATATTGTCCCTCCCTAGGGTTATCATTCTTGATCTCAATGAACTAATTTTCAAGTTGTTGTTGAATTAACTCATGGTATTGTTTTAATATATCATGCTGCTTGTTTAGGCATGATACCCGAGATTTTAATTGATTCAGCGCCATGAGCGTTAGCGTTCATAGGTAGTTACCGATTAGATTAACTTTAATGACAATTTGACCCAGTACTGATTCTGTGTAGATAACTGAATCTAGATATTGTTGGTAGGTCCAGGTATCAAGACTGGGTTGTTCAGGGACAATGCACAAGGTGTCTATATCCTATAATTTATGTACAGGGGGGGGGGGAGATCAAGCTCATCCTCAGACATGTCTCTGAACTTAAGTGATGATTTCTCTAGGCCCTAGTCAGGCAACAATTACTGGATTGACATGTTGGCTGTCCACCTTTATGGGCTGTCTCTTACACAATACAGGGCCAGTGAGCAATTTGCCTCCTGTGGACAGTAACAGGTTCATTCCCTGTTGTTTAGTGCAAACAGTAATAAATTTATAATAGTCTGCACCTATAAGTATATCGATATCGGTGAGGTGATCAAACTTTATCTATGGTTAGTCTATGAAGTAACTTTATTTTATGGTCAGCTAGTTTACCTCCCTTACTCTGAAGGAGTTTGGCTGTGTTCCCTAGACCATGAACATATAGGTCAGCTGGGATTTTATCTACCACTATAGCCTGCATGAATTGGGCACAGCCTCCTAGACGTACTAGAGTTCTTACCACTTTACGTTCTTGGGGTCCTCTGTCAGGAACCTTGAGATGTTCAGTTTTACTTTACATAAAGTTTTGAGTTTTAAGGTGTTTTGTTATGCAAGACACATAACTTGTCCAGTATTTCACTGGGCAACTTACGTCTTACAATAACTTCGGTCAACCACACAGCCTCCTTTAGGTTAACCTTAAGGCTAAGTGCTTTAAGTAAGGAGTCAGGCTCTAATGTAAAAGTGTGGAGTGAGTAAGAAGAACTATCTGTGAATGCCAAATCCACCAGTTTTTGGACTAAGTTTGTAACAGCTCAATGTGTTAGCAAAATTACTCTTAAAGAACTGGACTGCGAGATCATAGCAATCACTGGTTAATGTTAAAGTGGAGATTGCCTTTAAAGCTTCTCCCTTCAGTTGATCCTGTATGTATATAAATTTGGTAGTTTTAGGAATGGAGGGTTTAGAAGCTACCGAGGAAAATTTATTCCAGAAGTCATCCCAACATTCATCCTCAGTTCCAGAGAATGTGGGTAAACTAATTAAAGGCAGTTTAACTTCTGGTTGAGCAATGTTAGAAGAGGCAGTGGTTAATTTATTCAGGGCAAATAATTTGATAAAGGGTTGCAGCCTAACATATATGTCATCTCCGTACTGTGCTAGATTGATAATATCATCATCTAATTCTGCCTCTGTTGCTTGAGTTTTGGCAAGTTCGGTCAAATACCTGTTTATTTGACCTCTGATTTGTTTAAACTTACTTGTTATTGCTTGAAAATAACTTTCCAGTTCAAAGTAGTTAACTGTAGGTTGTTCAGACAGATCATAACATATGTTGATCTGTCTGGTCAGGTGATCTTTAAGATCGGTGAAGGTCCTTTTCATTTTCCCTGCTGTATCCATGTTGGTTGCAGGTTTAAGCCATGTAGGGCTTATATGGCTATTACTGATATAACTAGGGATACTTTTTCATATTGTTGGAACAAGTACTGTTGGTGAAAGCCTAGTACTTAATTTACCTTTACTAAGCTATTTTATCTTACCTCACTTGGAGGTTGGAACATATATTAAATATTGAATATATACAAGATTTGAGTGGTACTTAATAACATTACATGATGTACCTTGGGTTAGTCCTTCATTTTCGCCTTCGGTTAGAGTTGTGATACCTCGTAACACTCAAAGATGAAACAGTAGAAATATACGATTAAGGGTAAATATATGTTAAACACAATTCGTGTAATAATTCCCACCCTATTTTGGGTCTGTGCAGTTGATTAAATGTTGGCTAGGCTGTACAGTGCTCGCTAAATGTGCATCCTACCCATGTTGGGTTAGGACAAAGAAATAGATTAGGCTAGGTTGAGCTTTATTCAGTTCAGCTTTAGCCTAAAATTGTCCTACCCACATCTAAGGGTTGGCAAGAAAATTATATAATAATGTGCAGAAATTTAATAGAGCTAATTTTTGTTTGGTTTGGTTTTAAATGGGATATATAAACAATTTATAATTGGGAAATATGTACACAATTATGTTTGGCCTTCTTGCAACTACCTCTTATGATATTTTATAGTATTGACTAGTTTGTTGGCCACATATGCTCTTGATTCACTAGTGAGGTGGACTCCATCTGGAGAAATATTGTCATGGAATAATCTAGCTGTGAAATGGATATAAATGGCTCCCAACCATAACCTCCTCCTGATACAATTATTAATGTAATTAGCTGTGGTCTCATAAAACTAAACCAACACCCCAACGATTATTTCTTATTGGTTGACAAGATTCAATTAGAGTAAACACTACAGCTGAGTTATTCTCCTTGAAGGAATTAATTATACTCCTAAGGTAGTTAATAGTCTCAGCTGGGTTGCGAGATGGGTGTATGTCATGGCCCCCTAGATAAATAATAGTTAAATGATTTGGCCACTCAAAAGCTGATGTTAATACTGGGTTATCATAGAAATTATGAGACTTAGCTCATGGTGACCTGATTAATTGTATCTCTGTTTCAAGTATGTTGAATAATTCTGTGGGTAATTGGCTGTGGCCAACTATTGCAACTTTAAACATTAGGCTTTATTACCTGGTAGCTGTGGAGACTCGCTTAAATTATTAATGGAGGTTGGTCAAGTAAGGCCAGGAATTATGGCTGGTAACTTGCTGCCATAGTTTATAATTTAATTTAAGAGTAGCCTCATTTCTGGCTATTCTTGTTAATAAAGACTTGATTTTATTAAAATATATTTAGTGCGCTGGTTTTTTATGGATAGTCTAATTTTCACTATCCGGTCAGTAAAGGACCATAAAATGTGTGGGGAATTTCCCAGCAAGTACATTAGTTAGTTTAACTGATTATATTAAAATGGACTGTATTAAAATAAGTGGACTGTATTATTTCATTTTAGCTTCTGCTTGGTGTTACCTTGAATACGTATCCTGGGGGGGGGGTTATTCAATGGTAATTATAATCAATAATTGTAATTAATGAGCAAATCTTATAGAGTTAGTTGATAACTACTGAAACTATTGTAAGCCTTAGCTGATTAGGTTTCAACATGAATCACCAGGAGAACATCAAGAGGGGTCAGGCAAGGCAGGCGTTTCATGGCCAGGCACTCAAATCACGTGTTGCCACAAAAGGTAACCCCAGACTTTCAGCTGATCACCTCCCTCTGCCGAAAGTTTACAACGTAAACATTGCAAAGCAAATATCCTCACAGCTAATCTCAAATCAGTAGCAATAATTACCTAACTATACAAGTGCTCACCATGGAGATTTTAATTTCCATGTGATTTAACTGATCAGCCACCCAAATACAGCTATCAATATCAATAACTGGCCATCTATGAATAACTGAGTATATATAACTGACCGGATACTGTGTGCTCTGTAGTCTGAAGGTTGCATTAGCGTTGGAACGTTGTAGGACCACGGGTGACATTGATATCCGTTGCTACTAATTTGCTTCTTTCATGATCGAGACTTGATCTTATCAGATCTTTTGCACAAGTTATCGAGGTGTGTGTCTCAATAATAGTGACGCTACTAACTTATAAGTCAGAAGAATCTTAAGATTCTTATAAGAATCTGAAGAAATATTTCATGAGCCCTGTGCTGCATGCCTATTATTCCCCTAACAACCCTGTGGTACGTTGACAAAAAATATAATTATATTAATTCCTCTAATAGTTAAAAATGTGTTCCCTGGCCACAGAAAAAAATATGACCTAGTTTGGCCGTGATGGAGTGAGGGACTCTTGGTAATTTATGGGTGTTTACACATCAATCGCTCACAGTGGTCAGCTCCCCAACCCGTTCCCCTGAATAGTACATCTCATTTTAACTAATAATTTCCCTAACCTAAAAACTGTTGTATTAAAAATTGCAGCGGCTCACGAAATTTGCGTGATGTCCAGTTTTCTGTTTCTGGGTTCTCAGATAGGTTAGGTTTGGGTAATTTACTACATTAATTTAGTGACGTTGGAAACGTTCCTGAGAACGAGCTCCTGCTACTGGAGCAGCAGCCCATTCTCAGGAGTTGCAGAGAAGACATTTTTACTGATTTACTCCAATGTCTCTGAATGATTTTTTCTCTAGTTTAAGTATTATTATTCAAGTGTGTAATTTGATAAATTTATATAATATGTGGAACATTGTCATATGTAAAAATATGGTGTGCATATTAATGACGCGATTATTATTATTTAAAGAAAAAGAAAACCCTGCTTTTGCTGTTAATACACTGCATACATACATACTAGTTATGTAGATAACTATCTACATTTTTGTGCACCATAATAAACCACTAAGCTGGTGTGATGGGTCCAAACACAGCATAGCGTCAACATGCTATTCGCTGAAGTGACATCATTGTTCACTAATGTTTGAACATTGTAGACAGTTTTTATCACAGGATCTTCAGTTATATTATCATCGCAAAATAATAGATAACTTATATATATTAATCTTTTTTAAGGGATGCTGTTAGCTCATGCTGCATGTGCCACCTTGGTTGATCACTCAATACTGAAGCCTTGAAATCCTTGGAACGGTGTCCATGTTTTTGTTTTCAAATCATCGTCTGTTTTAGAAGTCTGAGGAAGCCGATGTGAGCCCCTGTACCCGCGGGAATTTTATTTCTTTCTCAGTACTCTGAATCATACTTGTATGACTCACTCAGTGAAAGTGTTAGACTGCATATTAATCTTCGTTGGTCATACTGGAATAATGATTGGAATGTAGTTTTATAGTTTAACATTACTATTTCTTCTTTGAGTTAGAAAGATAGTTCACTTAGAGAAGCAGAATTTTAACGAACAAAAACTGCAAAGTTCATGAATAATTATATATCACTATTTGCAGTCATTTTAAAAATTCAAGTCAGTTGTGTTATATAATTGTAAAGAGAAAGTTTGTCAGCTCATCACAAGCAAGGAGTAGCTTACCTGGGTGAATATGCAGGAGGTGTTGACTGGTTGGTGGCTGACGGCTGACTGTACTCGGCCAGCACTGGCGGCCACCTTATATAGCATATACTGAGGCTTTCCAGTTGTATCTCCAATTATCAGACTTGGCTTTTTATGTTAATGTATAAACTATAATAATGTATAAAATAAACCAATTGTTGTGTGTGTGTGTGATTATTTCTCTACGTATTTCCTATTATATTATTGCACTTGACCGCCGTCAAATGCTGGATTTATTTCATAACATATAATGGCAACTGGCAACATTTAGCCCTTGCCAATTACAAATTTACAGATAGTGGGAACAGCCAATTAGAACTGGACATGTACCATGAATGCATATTTTCAGTATATCTGGAACTAAATAGTGCATTTCTGAATGTGTGTGTGTGTACTCACCTATTTGTACTCACCTATTTGTGCTTGCAGGATCGAGCATTGTCTCTTGGATCCCGGCTTTCTAGCCATCGGTTGTTTACAGCAATGACTCCTGTCCCATTTCCCCATCATACCTGATTTTAAAATTATGAATAGAGTTTGCTTCCACAACCTGCTCCCCAAGGGCATACCATTTTTCCACTACTCTCACGCTAAAAGAAAACTTCCTAACATCTCTGTGACTCATCTGAGTTTCCAGCTTGCACCCATGTCCCCTCGTTCTGTTACTATTACGTGTGAAAATTTCATCTATTTCCACTTTGTCAATTCCCCTGAGTATTTTATATGTTCCAATCATATCTCCTTTCTCCCTTCTTTTCTCTAGTGTTGTAAGGTTCAGTTCCTTCAGACGCTCTTTATATCCCATCCCTCGTAACTCTGGGACAAGCCTCGTCGCAAAACTCAGAACCTTTTCTAGTTTTCTTATGTGTTTCTTCAGGTGGGGGCTCCATGATGGCACAGCATACTCTAAGACTGGTCTCACATTGGCAGTGTAAAGCGCCCTAAAAGCCTCCTCACTTAGGTTTCTGAATGAAGTTCTAATTTTCGCCAGTGTTGAGTACGCTGCTGTCGGTTTTCTATTTATATGTGCCTCAGGAGTTAGATTAGGTGTTACGTCCACTCCCAGGTCTCTTTCTCGAATCATTACAGGTAGGCAGTTCCCCTTCATTGTGTACTGTCCCTTTGGTCGCCTATCACCTGATCCCATTTCCATAAATTTACATTTACTCGTGTTGAACTCCAGTAACCATTTCTCTGACCATCTCTGCAACCTGTCCAGGTCCTCTTGGAGGACCCTACAATCCTCATCTGCCATAACTCTTCTCATTAATTTTGCATCATCCGCGAACATTGACATGTAGGACTCCACTCCTGTAAACATATCATTTACGTAAATTAGAAAGAGGATTGGTCCCAGCACCGATTCTTAAGGTACTCCACTCGTTACTGTTCGGCAGTCCGACTTCTCGCCCCCTTACCATTACCCTCTGGCTCCTTCCTGTTAGGTAGTTCCTTACCCATGCTAGAGCATTTCCGCTTACTACTGCCTGCCTCTAAAGTTTGAACAGCAGTCTCATGTGCGGTACTGTTTTAAAGGCATTTTGGCAGTGTAGAAATATGCAGTCTGCCCAGCTTTCTCTGTCCTTCCTTATCCTTGATACTTTGCCATAGAATTCCAAAAGGTTTGTTAGGCATGATTTCCCTGTCCAGAACCCATGTTGGTGTTTGTTTACAAACCCACTGCTCTCCAGGTGCTCAACAAGTCTTAGCCTAATTATTCTTTCAAATATTTTGCAGGGGATGCTTGTCAGTGATACGGGTATGTAGTTAAGTGTCTCCTCCCTATCTTCTTTCTTGAAAATCGGTACGACATTTGCCTCCTTCCAACAACTGGGCAATTCTCCCGATATAAGTGACTCATTAAAGATCGTTGCCAGAGGCACGCTGAGAGCCTGTGCTGCCTCTTGTCGTATCCACGGTGATACTTTGTCTGGTCCAACTGCTTTAGTTGCATCCAGTGTTATCAACTGTTTCATGACCTCCTCTGCTGTCACCTCTATATTTGATAGTCTTCCATCTAGGGTAACCTCTTCTAACAATGGGAGCCGCTCAGGCTCGGTTGTGAACACTCCATGGAAACTTGCATTCAGTACCTCGCAGATTTCCTTGTCACTTTCTGTATACGCCCCTTCTGTTTTCCTCAGTCTTGTCACTTGGTCATTTACCGACATCTTCCTTCTTACATGGCTATATAGTAATTTAGGTTGCTTTTTTGCTTTGATTGCAAGATCATGCTCATAATTTCTTTCTGATACTCGTATTATGTTAATGCAAACGTTCCTAGCTCTGTTACATCTAATCCTGTTGTCCTCTGTCCTTTGTCTTCTGTACTTCCTCCACTCCCTCCTGCTTCTCACTTTCGCTCCCTAACACTGTCTATTAAACCATATTCCCTCCTGCTTTTTTCCTTTACTGTTGGAATAAATCTTTCTTCAGCCTCCTTGCATTTCCATATGACTTGGTTCATCATACCTTGCACTGTTTTTCCTCTAATTTCTACCTCCCACTGCACTTCTCCCAGGTAGTCCCTTATTCTTCTGTAGTCCCCTTTTCTGTAATCAAGTCTCCTTTCCCGGACCTCTTGTCCTTTGGTCACAATTTTAAGTTCCATCATGTACTCAAAGACTAAGACACAATGGTCACTGGCTCCTAGTGGTATTTCATGTTCCAAATGCTCAATGTCTTCTACATTCTGAGTGAAAATTAGGTCTAATAGGCTCGGCATATCCCTTCCTCTTTCCCTTGTGTCTTCCTTCACATGCAGTGTTAGGAAATTCCTGCCAATAACTTCTACCAACTTCGCTCCCCACGTTTCCTCCGCGTCATGGGGATTCCTTGTTTCCCAATTTATCTCTCCGTGATTTAGGTCCCCCATGACCAGCAGCTTCGCTCTCATTCTATACGCTATTGTTGCTGCCCTCTGCAGTTCATGTATACATGCCTTGTTGCTGTCATCATACTCCAGTTTGAGGACAGGGGGTTTGAGGTTTGTGTGAGGGATATTTGCCTGAGCCTTCTACTGTTTGGTGGGGGATTGTAGAGTATCAAGATTACAATCTTCTTCCCATCCACTGTCAGAGTTCCATGTATGGAGCTCGTGCTATCATTGGTACCCGGATTTTCCAGGTCATCAAACTTTCATTTCTGCTTTATTAGGAGTGCCACTCCTCCTCCCTGTCTCTGTGTCCTTTCTATTCTTATCACCTGGTACCCCTCTGGAAAGATTGCATCCGAGATCATGCCATTTATTTTAGTTTCCCCTGTTGCAAATATGTCTGGGTCTGCCTCACTAACTCTTTCTTTTATCTCTTCTGCTTTATTGGATACCCCATCACCATTGGTGTACTAAACCTTGAGGCTCTTCTAGGAAACTCTGGTGCCAGAGTTTCCCCTTTCACCAGGAGTCTGGGGGGTCAAATGGGGGCTGGAGGTGGCTGGGGGTGCTTGGGGGGTGCCTGGGGAGTGTCTGATAGGCGAATGGGGTCTGGGCATCTACGGGGGTAAAATGAGTATACTGGGTCTGAAAATTCAACCCGTTCTCACATAAGACAGCACATATATGACTTAATGCTTAAAGTCAATATGTTGAATGTGATTTAGTACATATGTGATATATTTCCAGTTACCTTTTTTACCTAGGCCCAAACTCTTCCTCACGTACCAATTTACGTCTCACATTACCCGTCCATCAACGTAGATAGCAGAATAGTCGTGATTGGTTCAATTATAATGAAAATTGTAGTTTTCAGGTCCCACATGGGTTGTGAAATTTACCAACTATTGTCCATGCTCTTAGAATATTACAATTCAGCTACATCCTATTAAAGGCTCGTAGTTTTGTTTTGAAAAATATTAGTTGTTCTTAGTAAATTATAATAAGCACTATAAATTATTACATAGAATAACAGTGCTTCACCAATCAATATTATATACCATAGTTTGCGCTTTAAAAATCTTTAAAGAATGTTTTGTAGGAACGCTAACAGCAAACGATGTTATGTTGGAATGTTTATGGGGTAAACTACTGCAAACCTGGGGATCACTTCAACACACAGGAAGGGTATGGGGTCCAATACCATCCACTGGATGTGTATGGCGTCCACTACCACCGACAGGATGGGTATGGGGCTCACAACCACCCACAGGATGGGTATGGGGCTCACAACCACCCACAAGATGGGTATGGGGTCCAATACCACCCACAGGATGAGTATGGCGTCCACTATCACCCACAGGATGGGTATGGGGCTCCAACCACCCACAGAATAAGTATGGGGTCCAATAACACCCATCGGATGTGTATGGCGTCCATTGCCGCCCACAGGATGAGTATAGGGTCCAGTATCGCCCACAGGATTAGTATATAGGGTCCACAACTGCCCACAGGGTTGGTAGGGGGTCAACTGCCGCCCACAGGGTCGGTAGGGGGTCCACTGCCACCCACAGGGTCGGTATGGAGTCCACTGCCGCCCACAGGGTCGGTATGGGGTCCACTGCCACCCACAGGGTCGGTATGGAGTCCACTGCCACCCACAGGGTCGGTAGGGCGTCCACAGGGTCGGTAGAGGTCCACTACCGCCCACAGGGTAGGTAGGGGGGTCCACTGCCGCCCACAGGGTCGGTAGGGGGTCCACTGCCGCCCACTGGGTCGGCAGGGGGTCCACTGCCGCCCACTGGGTCGGCAGGGGGTCCACTACCGCCCACTGAGTCGCTTTGAAATCAACTACTGCCCATAGTGTTTGTACAGTGTCCACTACCGCCCACAGGGTCGGCAGGGGGTCCACTACCGCCCACAGGGTCGCTATGAAGTCAACTACCGCCCATAGTGTTTGTATAGTGTCCACTACCGCCCATAGTGTTATTATGGGGTCCACTACCCCTCATAGTGTTGGTATGGGGGTCCATAATTACTACCCACAAGGGGGTGTCTGGGGTCTATTTTTTTCTGTATAGCAGAGGTGGCAATACTGCTTTTCCAATCTCATTTGTTGTTCAATGTAAAATATTTGTTGCTCTACTTGCAACAATTTATATATATATATATATATATATATATATATATATATATATATATATATATATATATATATATATATATATATATATATATATATATATATATAATATATGTCCACTGAAGACCCAAAGCTACTCAAACACTCTTAGCATTATTTAAGTAATGAAGTAATATGGTATATTTACTCACTATAATGTGGGTGCTGAATGCAGAACACGAGAAAACATATATTTACTCCAAACTAATATAATTTCATTATGAAATAAGTAAATAAGTAGCATCAAAGGAAGTTGAAAGTCCAAGCGTCAATGTTGTGGAGCGACTTATCCAAGATATATTGTTGTTTGGAAAGTGTTTGTTGGCATATTCAGTTGTCGCACTTCTCTGCACAAATTAAAAATTATAATGTTAACAAGTAGAATACGTATTTTTAATAAAATCTAACATAACTAGCCAGAAAACATTTAACATTTATTAAAAGATATATGTTTCGAAGTTAAATCGACTTCATAGGACAATAGTTTTGTTAGATATACTCGTTATTCGTTGACATTCGTTCGCTACTTAAACTACCATGTACTGTACTTATGTAAAATCTCTTCGCTCATCTCACCGAACCCTACAGGCTCTGTGATATATTGTTTAATTAATTGAGATTCACAAATAAAGCTTATAATTGTATATGTTATCAAAAAGGCAGAGCTTAGTTTAGTTCATTTATTATGCACCCCATACCGATCCTATGAGCGATAGTGGAGTGTTACAGAGGCACATAATGGGCTCAGGGACTGAGCCCCACAATTCATATAGCCAAGCAAATTATAATCTTGATAAGCTAGTTACAAAAGTCAATGCACATTGTCATATCAACAATGGGCTCGAGACCGACCACAAGTACAGTTTATTAATTTAAGCAACTGACCATATATGGAGGGCTAGTGTCACAATTGATATGTTTATCCTACACATAACCCCCTCTCCCCATCCAATGGGCAGCGGTGGATAGGTTACAATCAAGTCGTTTTCTTCGTTTTATTCAGACATTAGATCTTATTGGGTGAGGAAAGATATTCATATTTTAAGAAGGCTTCTTGGCTGATGCTCTCCATTGATGGAAAATATACAACCTTTTGAAATTCAATGTTAGTTTGATCTAGATATTGTAATTAACGAAAGCATTTATGTAATCAGAAAGGTAGAAATATAGGCTACATTTAAAATCCTTTGTCATAAATATAACTGAAGTGAAAACGAAGATATATGCGTTTTGATAGGTACTTGATGGCTAGCTCTGATAGTGTGAAGCCCTTCACACCAGCCAATAAATTGTATAATTAGTTTCAATATATTTTAATTAATCTTAAAAATCTATGTCAGAAGAAAGGAAGATATAGCCGTTAATGTGACAACATTTAAAAATATATATCTCTTAAGTTAAATAAATAATACCACCTTATCGCCGGTGTCCGGACACATGAAAACTACCTAGGTATCAGTATCCAGCCAGGCGGGGATCACAGGCTGCACAATACTGATAAATTATGTAATGCACTACTTGTGGTCCATCTCGAACCCATTTATGATGTGATCACAATGACGGTAAAGCGTTGGTGTTCGGCTGTTTCAAAAGCTGGGGCAGGGCCTCGTCACATAACAAAAAAAAAAAAAGAAAGATTGTCCTTTTGTCTGTGGTAAGGTAACGGGAAGACACACAAAACACAAAGTATAAACAATGAAATTTTAATTACTCTAGAAAACAAGATATGAATAAAGACAATCTCGTAAAATTCAAAGCAAGTCAACAAACAAAACCACATGAATAATTACTGGCAGTGAAAATTTTACTCTAAGACAAAAATGCAAGTAATATTGATAGTAATAAAATCAGGTGAGGTGCTGAGAATACTGGCTTCAAGCTGCCACCTCCCTTAGTACACGACCGCCAGGGCTTTGTCTACTATAGAGAGATGTCAACTCCAAGGAGCACAGGGATATTCTGAGGAGACGGCGTGCTGCTGGCCCAGACGTTGACTCATGTAGTGGCGTGAGTGCAGGTGCGGCGACACACCAGCCAATCAGCAACAGGCAGGCAGAGAATGAGTAGTTTGCTGGTTTGACGGTGGGCGGAAGCCGGTGTGTCTGGTTGTGCAAGGTACGCTTTGCTTCCTGGGCAAAACGTTTGGCGATACTGGTGGACGTATCTTCAATATAGTATCTTGTACTTGAATGACGTAAATGTGTAGGGAAGAGCAGGCTCAATCTCTCTTGAAAGAGATTATCGTCACACCACTTACAGTGAATTTTGTAACTAGCTCATCAAGATTGTAACTTGCTTAGCTAAATGAATTGTAGGGTTCGGTCCATTCATTTTCTTTCTTTATTATGCATCCCATAATACACATCCCGTGGGCGGTGGTGTAAAGGATTACAGAGGCACATAATCGGTTCAGGAACTGAACCCTCTAGTTCGTTTAGCTAAGCAAATAACAATCTTTTGACTCTAGTTACAAAATTATTAATGTACACATGCTTATGCATACATGTACATATTCATACGTATACATATATACATACACATACATATTTAATCACCCACACAAATACACACATCAGTAATATACACAAATATATATCAATCAGTAATCAGTAATATATAATCAAATAATATACACCTGGAAGATACTGGAGGGCCAAGTACCAAATCTACACAGTAAAAATAACAACGTACTGGAGTGAACGACATGGAAGAAAATGTAGAATAGAACCAATGAAGAGCAGAGGTGCCATAGGCACAATCAGAGAACACTGTATAAACATCAGAGGTCCGCGGTTGTTCAACGTCCTCCCAGCAAGCATAAGAAATATTGCCGGAACAACCGTGGACATTTTCAAGAGGAAACTAGATTTATTCCTCGAAGGAGTGCCGGACCAACCGGGCTGTGGTGGGTATGTGGGCCTGCGGGCCGCTCCAAGCAACAGCCTGGTGGACCAAACTCTCACAAGTCGAGCCTGGCCTCGGGCCGGGCTTGGGGAGTAGAAGAACTCCCAGAACCCCATCAACCAGATATCAACCAGTAATCTTTTGTGTCACAAGTGATTCAACAAGAGGCTCACAACAGTCACTATACAAGGCACTTTACATCTATGAGGAGTCGCACAGTTACTAGTCTTGCTCCACACCCACCCAACTGGGCGGCAGCTTTACAGTCATGTGCTCCACACCCACCCAACTGGGCGGCAGCTTTACAGTCATGTGCTCCACACCCACCCAACTGGGCGGCAGCTTTACAGTCATGTGCTCCACACCCACCCAACTGGGCGGCAGCTTTACAGTTACCTGGTGTTATTCTTCACCTATATCTTTTTCTGGTTAATCCCTATTTACATTATGCAGTTCAGGTTTCGTCGCCATACTATAGTTTTTAGTTTAGTTAATTTATCACATAATGGGTTCAGGGACTGAACACACAATTTATTTATCTAAGCAAGTTACAATCTTGAGGAGCTAGCCACAAAATTCATAACACATCGTCACATCAACAACATGTGTTCGAGATCGACCACAAGTACAGTTTCTAAATTAAGCAAATGCCATATGTGGAGAGCTAGTGTCACAATTGATATGTTTGTCCTGCACATTTCCACAGTAGTTTGCTTGGGTTCTTTTAATTATCTTAGATATCATTGAAGAGAACCTCCTAGGTACTATACTGTATATATATTGGCAAGAAGTATAATAATCCTGAGAAATCGTGTAAATTATGTTGTACGAGTGCTTCCAGTTAAGTAACATAGTTCATTTGTGTGCGCGTGCTTGAAGAGGAAATGTTATTCCCCCTCGCCCACCCCCAATGTAAATATTTGTGGGTTTCAGACCATACGACCACGGCTTACCCTCGCCGCGGTCGAGGGTAAGAACCCCGGATGCATACCCAGTATTACAAGTAAACATTAGCAATAGCAATTATGGAAAGCTCCTTCACCTATACATAGACAAGAGACTGAACTTCAGCACCCACATACAACACATAAGGGGATGGTCTGAGAGAGAGAGAGTGAGGGAGAGTAAAAATATCCACTGAGGTCTGATTAAGTCCTTTTGGGGACCTTAATCATTAGGACTTTCAATGATTAACGCCAAGTGAAGCGTATTCAGATAGTATATTGACAACATTCAGCATATCTCATAATGACCTAGTAGTACTTGGTGCACAAATACTTTTTTCCAAAGGAATCGCAAAACATAATTAAACACAACTGTACCGTACAGTGTTATATATTTATTTCAGTTTGAAAATTTTTTAAAATTAAAGGATAAATCCTTTAATTGGTTGAAATTGGTTTTAACATTCGAAATCTAATTTGTTGATGTTAAATAATATAAGGTTCAAATTTATTAAGATACATACTTTAAAAACTATTTCTATTTGAAATTTAAATAACATAAAAAGAGTACAGAATATAACAAATACCGACTATATAAAAGACCTGACACTTGCAGCACTTAATTATGCTATTGTAACACATTGAAAGTAATAACATTATTTGATTCAGCAAAGCATTTCGTAAGGTTATAATAATAATAATAATAATAATAATAATAATAATAATAATAATAATAATAATAATGTATTAATTAGGTATTTTAAATTATAATTCACAACTTACTAGCGCACAAGAAACAAATCCACGAATCATCATTACATTCTGTAACACCTACACGTGATCCATGGTGCCAAATATTGCAACGGTCACAGCATACCCTCAGCTTCAAATCATTTGGCTTTCTGCAAATGCAGTACACTTCCATCGAGCATGACCGGATGATTCGTTTTCTTCTCAGTGTCTGAGCTGCAGGGAATGAGATGAGACACTTTCCTTTAAAGTTCTCTTAAAGATGTTGCCTCCACAGGGTTGAGAACAGGGGGGAGAACGGGTAGAAGCTTACCTGTCACCCCTCCAATATTTTCCAGTTTCCAGAACAATCTCTTATGTGAAACTGTCGAAAGCCTTTTTTAGGTCTAAATAGATGCAGTCAACCCAAACCATTTCTTTCCTATAATATCTCTGTTGCTCGATCACAGAAACTGAGTAAATTCGATACCCAGGATCTTCCAGATTGAAAACCATACTGTCTGTCTGATATTATATAATATCTGTCTGGTGTTCTACCCATTTATTTTAATTTTTTTTCCCAATACTTTGACTATTACACTTGTCAATGATACAGGTCTATAATTGAGGGGGTCTTTTCTGCTTCCACTTTTGTAGATTGGAATTATGTTAGGCTTTTCCCACACATCATCTACAACTCCTGTAAACAGGGATGCCTGAAAAATCAGTTGAAGTGGAATGCTGAGCTCAGGTGCACATTCTCTCGGAACCCATGGTGAAACTCCATCTGGACCAACTGCTTTCTTCTTATTTAGCTCCTTAAGCATTTTTTCCACTTCGTCTCTAGACACCTCTATGTGCTCTATGTTGTTCTCTGGAATTTTTATTGTGTCTGGTTCCCTGAAGATTTCATTTTGTACAAACACACTTTGGAACTTTTCGTTTAATGTTTCAGACATTTCCTTTTCATTTTCCGTGAATCTATTTCCCATTTTCAAGCTCTGAATATTATCCTTTACATGCAATTTGTTGTTTATGAATTTATAGAATAGACCTGGTTCTGTTTTACATTTGTCTGCAATCCCTTTTTCAAAATTTCTTTCTGCCTCTCTCCTCACTGCCGTGTAGTTGTTTCTCGCATCTTTGTATCGCTGGTATGTTTGTGTGTGTATGTGTGTGTGTGTGTGTGTGTGTGTGTGTGTGTGTGTGTGTGGTGTGTGTGTGTGTGTGTGTGTGTGTATGTGTGTGTGTGTGTGTGTGTGTGTGTGTGGTGTGTGTTTGTGTGTGTACTCATCTATTTGTACTCACCTATTTGTGCTTGCGGGCGTTGAGATGTGGCTCTTTGGTCCCGCCTCTCAACTATCAATCAACTGGTTATACAGGTTTCTGACCCTATGGGGCTCAATCATATCTACATTTGAAAATGAGTATGGAGTCAGCCTCCACCACATCACTTCCTAATGCATTCCATTTGTCAACCACTCTGACACTAAAAAAGTTCTTTCTAATATCTCTGTGGCTCATTTGGGCACTCAGTTTCCACCTGTGTCCCCCCCAAGTGCGTGTGCCCCTAGTGTTAAATAGCCTGTATTTATCTACCCTTTTAAATCCTTTGAGAATTTTGAATGTGGTGAACATGTCCCCCCTAACTTTTTGTCGTCCAACGACGTGAGATTTATTTCCCGTAGTCTCTCCTGGTAGCTCATACTTCTTAGTTCGAGTACTAATCTGGTGGCAAACCTTTGAACCTTTTCCAGCTTAGTCTTATTCTTGACAAAATATGGACTCCATGCTGGGGGCTGCATACTCCAGGATTGGCTTGACATTTGTGGTATACAAAGTTCTGAATGATTCCATACACAAGTTTCCAAATGCCGTTCTTATGTTGGCCAACGTGGCATTTGCCGCTGATGTTATCCTCTTGATATGGGCTGCAGCCGACAGGTCTGGCATGACATCAACCCCCAAGTCTTTCTCTCTCTCTGAATCTTGAAGAATTTCATCTTCCAAATGATTCCCCTGTATCTGGCTTCCTACTCCCTACACCTATCTTCATTACATTACATTTGCTTGGGTTAAACTCTAACACCACCGAGGGTGGCGGTGAAGGTGGACACACACACGGTGGGTGCGGTGAGCAGCGTTAACCCTTCCTCTCTCGCCCTCCCCCCTCCATCGCCCTCTCCCCCCCTCTCTCTCTTGCCATCTCTCTCTCTTGCTCCCTCTTTCTTGCTCTCTCTCTCTCTCTCTCTCTCTCTCTCTCTCTCTCTCTCTCTCTCTCTCTCTCTCTCTCTCTCTCTCTCTCTCTCTCTCTCTCTCTCTCTCTCTCTCTCTCTCTCTCTCTCTCTCTCTCTCTCTCTCTCTCTCTCTCTCTCTCTCTCTCTCTCTCTCTCTCTCTCTCTCTCTCTCTCTCTCTCTCTCTCTCTCTCTCTCTCTCTCTCTCTCTCTCTCTCTCTCTCTCTCTCTCTCTCTCTCTCTCTCTCTCTCTCTCTCTCTCTCTCTCTCTCTCTCTCTCTCTCTCTCTCTCTCTCTCTCTCTCTCTCTCTCTCTCTCTCTCTCTCTCTCTCTCTCTCTCTCTCTCTCTCTCTCTCTCTCTCTCTCTCTCTCTCTCTCTCTCTCTCTCTCTCTCTCTCTCTCTCTCTCTCTCTCTCTCTCTCTCTCTCTCTCTCTCTCTCTCTCTCTCTCTCTCTCTCTCTCTCTCTCTCTCTCTCTCTCTCTCTCTCTCTCTCTCTCTCTCTCTCTCTCTCTCTCTCTCTCTCTCTCTCTCTCTCTCTCTCTCCACAGAGAGGTGAGGTGAGTACATAGGTGTACAGGTGAGTACATATGCTCTCTCTCTCTCTTGCTCTCTCTCTCTTGCTCTCTCTCTCTTGCTCTCTCTCTCTCTCACTTGCTCTCTCTCTCTCTCTCTCTCTCTCTCTCTCTCTTGCTCTCTCTCTCTCTCTTTCTCTTGCTCTCTCTCTCTCTCTCTCTCTCTCTCTCTCTCTCTTGCTCTCTCTCTCTCTCTCTCTCTCTCTCTTGCTCTCTCTCTCTCTTGATCTCTCTCTCTTGCTCTCTCTCTCTTGCTCTCTCTCTCTCTTGCTCTCTCTCTCTTGCTCTCTCTCTCTCTTGCTCTCTCTCTCTCTTGCTCTCTCTCTCTCTTGCTCTCTCTCTCTCTCTCTCTTGCTCTCTCTCTCTTGCTCTCTCTCTCTTGCTCTCTCTCTCTTGCTCAAATTCTCTCTTGCTCTCTCTCTCTTGCTCTCTCTCTCTTGTTCTCTCTCTCTATTGTTCGCTCTCTCTTGCTCTCTTTTGCTCTCTTTCTCTCTTACTCTCTTTTGCTCTCTCTCTTTCTCTTGCTCTCTCTCTCTCTCTTGACAAGGGACAAAATGGCAGGAGGCCGCAACAGGGTCACGGGAAGCAGCCAGGGAGATCAAACAAAGGAATTGCTAACCCAAATTCTGGAGGAATTCAGGAGGGAGATGAATGAAATGAGGATTACAATTAACAATCTGCAAAGTGAGCTAGCATCAGCAAGGGAGGAGATCAAATCTCTCACAGAGAAAAATAAAGAGACCGAGCATCAGATTATCATCCAAAGGGAAGGTGGGAATGTTACATTGGAAGGAAATGCCTTTGTACCTGATACATTTTCGGATATACTGAAAAAGAGCTCAGAAGCAATGGACACAGTGAGGGAGGTAGCGATGCAAGCAGCTACGTCACAGGAAGCAGCAAGGTGCACCACTCAACTGCTGGAGAGAAAAAGATCAGTGGTAGTTGTAGGCATCAAAGAACAGGAAGGTTCCAACAGGCAAGAATGGAATGGCAAGGATAGAGAGGCAGTACATGGGCTACTGAAGGGGTTACAGATGGAAGGGGCTGTACATAACATTGAGAAGGTTTTTGGGTTGGGCTGGTACAACAAGGACAGAAACCGACTTATAAAGGTGGTGTTTACAAACGAAACCACGAAGGAGGAAATTCTCGAAAGGAAGAGTCGTCTGCAGCATATGGAGGGATACAAAAAATTATTTCTGCAGAGGGACAGGACGAAGGAGGAGAGAGCCAGGGCAGCAGAGGCAAGGAGGAAGCGCAGGGAGAGAGGAGTAAACCAGGAAATCACAGCCCTGAACACAACAGTCCCAGAGACAAGAGGAGAACCCAAAACCATCATCCCAGCAACACCAGAGGGGGGGGGGGCAACACCACCACCCCCCTCTGCATAGAAACCCTCCCTTCCCCTCACCCTACCTGCCCCCACCCAACCCTCCCTCCCACCCCACCCCATTCTGACCCTGACAGCCCTTCCCCATTCCCATCATGTGCCACCTCCCAAATTTTTCCCCCTGTCCCCCCTCCCCCTTCATCCCATACCCTTCCTATCCCTCCTCCCCCCTCACCGCTTATCCTCCATGTCCCCGATACCTCCTTAACCCACACCCTACCTGTCCCCCCTTCCCTTAAACCCCCACCTCCCACCCCAAAATCCTCTGAGACCCTGCAATTAAACCACCTCACAGACCCTCTCACCCACGGAACAGCTTCCCACACCAGCAGAATGCTTGCCAAGAAAGGGACATGAAAATGAACTGAAGAAAGTGAGCTTCAAGGCGATGTACACTACCATAGATGGGATTTCAAATAAAACAAGTGAACTTGGAGAATGGGCACTAGAAGAAAACCAAGACATAATAGCACTCACAGAAACAAAGTTAACGAAAATCATAACAAACGCAGTGTTTCCACAGGGCTACTATGTAGTGAGGAAAGAGAGAGAAGGGAGAGGAGGAGGTGGTGTAGCTCTGCTACTAAGAGAAAGTTGGAGTTTCGAAGAGATGGTAATTCAGAACTGTGAAGGTTTCAGTGACTACATTTCAGGCACCATAGCAACTGGAGGACAGAAAGTTATAATATTAGTCATATATAACCCCCCACCGAATGACAGAAGACCCAGAGAGGAATGTGATAGAAACAACTTGGCCACCATCAATATAATAGAGAGAGAGCAGCTTCTGTGGCTAGCAGGAACGGATCTAGACTTCTAATCATGGGAGACTTCAACCATGGGAAGATAGATTTGGGGAACAGAGACCCACTTGGAGGCCCAGACACATGGACAGCTAAGCTGCTGGATGTGGCAACAAGAAACTTTCTAAGTCAACACGTCAAGGGACCGACAAGAATGAGAGGAGGGGATGAACCAGCCTTGCTTGATCTGATATTTACCCTAAATGAGTCGGATATAAGGGAAGTTAAGTTGGAAGCCCCCTTGGGAATGAGTGATCATAGTGTATTGAGCTTTGAGTACCTGGTTGAGCTGGGAATTATCACCCCCCCCCAAAAAAACAACTGGGAACCAAAGGGCTGGCGTACCGAAAGGGAAACTATGAGGAAATGAATAAATTCCTATGGGATATACATTGGGACACAGAACTCGGAACCAAGTCCGTACAAGACATGATGGACTATGTCACCCAAAAATGTCAGGAGGCTGTAAGCAGGTTTGTCCCACCCCGACAGGAAAAAACAGAGAAGCAAAGGAAGAATCCGTGGTTTAATAAGGAATGTATGAAGGCAAAGGAGCAGAACAAAAGGGCATGAAGAAACTTCCGTAATAACAGAACACCAGAAAGTAGAGATACCAGAGAACCAGGAACGAGTATGTCAGTGTGAGAAGAGCAGCTGAGAAAAGGTATGAAAATGATATAGCTAATAAAGCCAAGACCGAACCAAAGCTACTACACAGTCACATCAGGAGGAAGACAACAGTGAAGGAACAGGTGATGAAACTTAGGGTGGGCGAGGACAGATACACAGAGAATGACAAAGAGGTGTGTGAAGAACTCAACAAAAGGTTCCAGGAGGTCTTTACAATAGAACAGGGAGATGTCGCGGCGCTAGAAGAGGTGGCAGCAAACCAGGTGACCTTGGATAGATTCGAAATTACAAAAGATGAGGTCAAGAAGCACCTATTGGAGCAGGATGTGAGAAAAGCTGTTGGGCCGGATGGAATCTCGCCATGGGTATTGAAAGAGTGTGAAGGAGCACTTTGCCTACCACTCTCCATAGTGTATAGTAGGTCACTGGAAACGGGGGACCTACCAGAAATATGGAAGACTGCTAATGTAGTACCAATATACAAAAAGGGTGACAGACAAGAGGCACTGAACTACAGGCCAGTGTCCTTAACTTGTAAACCATGCAATGTGATGGAGAAGATTGTGAGAAAAAAAACCTAGTAACACATCTGGAGAGAAGAGACTTCGTGACAACCCATCAACATGGGTTCAGGGAGGGTAAATCTTGCCTTACAAGATTGATAGAATTCTACGATCAGGTGACAAAGTTTAAACAAGAAAGAAAAGGGTTGGCGGACTGCATTTTTTTGGACTGTCGGAAAGCCTTTGACACAGTACCCCATAAGAGGTTGATGCATAAGCTGGAGAAACAGGCAGGAGTAACTGGTAGGGCGCATCCAGTGGATAAGGGAGTACCTAAACAATAGGAAGCAGAGAGTTACAGTGAGGGGTGAGACCTCAGACTGGCGTGAAGTCACCAGTGGAGTCCCACAGGGCTCTGTACTTGGACCTATCCTGTTTCCGATATATGTAAATGATCTCCCAGAGGGTATAGACTCATTCCTCTCAATGTTTGCTGACGACGCCAAAATTATGAGAAGGATTAAGACAGAGGAGGACAGCTTGAGGCTTCAAGAAGACCTGGACAAGCTGCAGGAATGGTCGAACAAATGACTGTTAGAGTTTAATCCAAGCAAATGTAATGTAATGAAGATAGGGGTAGGAAGCAGCAGACCAGATACAAGGTATCACTTGGGAGATGAAATACTTCAAAAGTCCTGAGAGAGAGAAAGACCTGGGGGTTGATATCACGCCAGACCTGTCTCCTGAAGCTCATATCAAGAGGATAACAGCAGCAGCATACGCCAGGTTGGCTAACATAAGAACAGCCTTTAGAAACTTGTGTAAGGAATCTTTCAGAACATTATATACCACATATGTCAGACCAATCCTGGAGTATGCGGCACCAGCATGGAGTCCATATCTAGTCAAGCATAAGACTAAAATGGAAAAGGTTCAAAGGTTTGCCACCAGACTAGTACCCGAGCTGAGAGGTATGAGCTACGAGGAGAGACTACGGGAATTAAACCTCACTTCGTTGGAAGACAGAAGAGTTAGGGGGGACATGATCACCACAGTCAAGATCCTCAAGGGAATCGACAGGGTTGATAGGGGCACACGCACTAGGGGACACAGGTGGAAACTGAGTGCCCAAATGAGCCACAGAGATATTAGAAAGAACTTTTTTAGTGTCAAAGTGGTTTACAAATGGAATTCATTAGGAAGTGATGTGGTGGAAGCTGACTCCATACACAGTTTCAAGTGTAGATATGATAGAGCCCAATAGGCTCAAGAACCTGTACACCTGTTGATTGACAGTTGAGAGGCGGGACCAAAGAGCCAGAGCTCAACCCCCGCAAGCACAACTAGGTGAGTACAACTAGGTGAGTACACACACACACTCACACACACACACACACACACACACACACACACACACACACACACACACACACACACACACACACACACACACACACACACACACACACACACACACACACACACACACACACACACACACACACAAAAAGAGATTGATCAAGGTAGTATTCAAGAGCGAGGACATGAGAGAGGACATCCTAGTAAAGAAGACTAAACTGAGGTATGCAAGGAACTACAAAGAGGTATATGTTCAGAGGGACATGACCAGAGACGAGATAGTAAGGGAAGCAGATGCAAGGAAAAGGCGCAAGGAGAGGGAAGAGAGCCAGGGAACCTCAGCCTCCAACCCAGCAATCCCAGAGGGGAGTGGGGAACCCCAATCCAGCAACCAACCAACCCCAGGGGGGAATGCAACACCCCAGCCCACCACCCAATAGGGCCTTCCCTACCCCTCAGCACAAACCCTTCCTTGCCCCTGCATAATGCCCATCATGATACCCAAATCCTCCCCCTCCCCTTACCCCAAGTAGCCCCTGCTTTCCCTGCCCCTGGTCTTCTCCCTGCCCCAAGCAGGCCTGAGCAAGACCAAAGCCTTCTATCCCCCACTCCACCTCCCTCCAAACCCCTGTCAACTACACCGCAGGAGGGCGTGCCCTTTCCCCAAGCAATCCCTGCTCCCTCACCCCCAGGACTTCTTCCTGCCCCAAGCAGGCCTGAGGAAGACCTAAGCCCTCCACCCCCCCACTCCACCTCCCCATGAACCCCTTGCAACTACCTCACAGGAGGATGAGCCTACCCAAGTAGCAATGACCATAGAACAACCTCCTACACTTGTAGGGAGTGTGGGTGAAATTGGATATAAGAAAGTGAGCTTCAAGGTAATGTACTCCAACATTGATGGGATGACCAATAAAGCAAGTGAACTGGCAGAAAGGATGCAAGAAGAAAACCCTGATGTAATAGGACTAACGGAAACAAAATTGTCAGGAGTCATAACAGATGCTGTGTTTCCAAAGGACTACTATATAGTAAGGAAAGAGAGGGAAGGGAGAGGAGGTGGAGGAGTGGCCCTGCTGATAAGGAAGGACTGGAGTTTTGATGAGATGGAAATTCCGGGCTGTGACGGATTCAGAGATTACATAACATGAACGTGGTGCAGATACGTGGCGAGCTAAACTCTTGGAAGTGGCAACAAGGAATTTTCTGAGCCAGCATGTCAGGGAACCCACAAGAGTGAGAGGCAATGATGAACCAGCTAGATTCGTCTTGATATTCACCCTGAAGGAATCAGAAATAAGGGAAGTCAAAGTTGAAACCCCCATAGGAATGAGTGACCACAGTGTACTAACCTTTGAGTACTTGGTGGAGGTAGGGAAAACCTATCCAAGGATGGGAGTCGAGGGGAAAAGACTGAATTACCGAAGAGGAAAATATGACGAGATGAGGAACTTCCTCAAGGGAATACCATGGGAAACAGAACTTAGAGACAAGAATGTGCAGGTCATGATGGATTGTGTCACCCAAAAGTGCCAGGAAGCTGCAGACAGGTTTATCCCCGTCCAAAAGGAGAAAAACGAAAAACAACAGAAAAACCCATGGTTCAACTAGGAATGTAAGGTAGCGAAACAACTGAGTAAAAGAACATGGAGAAACTACAGAAATAACAGAAGACCAGAGAGCAGGGAGAGATACCAAAGGGCCAGAAATGAGTACATCAGAGTGAGGAGGGAAGCAGAGAGACAGTTTGAAAATGACACCGCGAGTGAAGCCAAGACCCAACCAAAGCTGCTCCACAGCCACATCAGGAGGAAAACAGCAGTGAAGGAACAAGTGATGAAGCTGCGGAAAGGGGAGAACAGATACACAGAGAATGACAAGGAGGTGTGTGAAGAACTCAACAAGAGATTCCAGGAGGTCTTCACAATAGAACAAGGAGAAGCCCCTGCACTAAATGAGGAGGCGGCAAACCAAGCAACCTTGGAGGAATTTGACCTCACCAGTGATGAGGTCAAAAGGTGTCTGCTGGAGCTGGATGTAACAAAGGCTGTTGGGCCTGATAGAATCTCACCATAGATACTAAAGGAAGGTGCAGAAGCACTAAGTGTGCCACTCTCTATGGTGTATAACAGGTCACTGGAAACAGGAGACTTACCAGAAAGTTGGAAGACAGCTAACGTGGTCCCAATATACAAAAAGGGTGACAGGCAAGAGACACTGAATTACAGGCCAGTTTCCTTAACTTGTATACCATGCAAGGTGCTGGAGAAGATCGTGTGGAAAAGGCTCGTAGAGCATCTGGAGGGAAATAACTTTGTAACGCACCACCAACATGGGTTCAGAGATGGTAAATCGTGCCTAACAGGTTTAATAGAATTTAAGACCAGGCAACGAAAATTAGGCAGGAATGAGAAGGGTGGGCCGACTGCATTTTCCTGGATTGCCAAAAAGCCTTTGACACAGTACCCCATAAAAGGCTGTTAAAAAAGTTGGAGCAACAGGCAGGAGTAAAAGGGAAGGTGCTCCAGTGTATAAGGGAGTACTTAAGCAACAGGAAACAGCGAGTAAGGGTGAGGGGGGAGACATCAGAGTGGCGAGATGTCACCAGCGGAGTCCCTCAGGGCTCAGTACTTGGACCCATCCTGTTTCTAATATATGTGAACGATCTTCCAGAGGGTATAGACTCATTCCTCTCGATGTTTGCTGATGATGCAAAAATTATGAGAAGAATAAAGACGGATGAAGATAGACAGAGACTACAGGATGACCTGGATAAACTGGAGGAATGGTCTAGAAAATGGCTGCTATAGTTCAACTCGGGAAAGTGTAAGGTGATGAAATTAGGCGAAGGGAGCAGGAGGCTGAACACAAGGTATCATCTGGGAGGTGAAATCCTGCAAGATTCAAATAGAGAGAAGGATCTGGGGGTTGATATCACACCGAACCTGTCCCCAGAGGCCCCCATCAAAAGAATATCATCAGCGGCATATGCTAGACTGGCCAACATAAGAACTGCCTCCAGAAACTTGTGTAAGGAATCTTTCAGAACCCTGTATACCACTTATGTAAGACCAATCCTGGAGTATGCAGCTCCAGCCTGCAGTCCATACCTAGTTAAACACAAGACAAAGTTAGAGGAGATTCAGCAGTATGCCACCAGGCTCGTCCCGGAACTGAGAGGATTGAGCTACGAGGAAAGGCTAAAGGAGCTGAACCTCACATCCCTGGAAAACACAGGAGTAAGGGGAGACATGATAACCACCTACAAAATTCTCAGGGGAGTTGACAGGGTGGACAAAAACAAACTCTTCAGCACGGGTGGGACACGAACAATGGGACACAGGTGGAAACTTAGTACCCAGATGAGCCACAGAGACGTTAGAAAGAATTTTTTCAGGGTCAGAGTAGTTAATAAATGGAATGCACTAGGCAGTGATGTGGTGGAGGCTGACTCCATACACAGTTTCAAATGTAGATATGATAGAGCCCAGTAGGCTCAGGAATCTGTACACCAGTTGATTGACAGTTGAGAGGCGGGACCAAAGAGCCAAAGCTCAACCCCCGCGAGCACAATTAGGTGAGTAGAATTAGGTGAGTACACACACACACACACACACACACACACACACACACACACACACACACACACACACACACACACACACACACGTTCAAGGATCGGTGCTGGGCCCAATCCTCTTTCTAATTTACGTAAATGATATGTTTACAGGAGTGGAATCATTCATGTCAATGTTTGCGGATGACGCAAAATTAATGAGAAGAGTTGTGACAGATGAGGATTGTAGGATCCTCCAAGAGGACTTAAACAGGTTGCAGAGATGGTCAGGGAAATGGCTATTGGAGTTCAACACCAGTAAATGTAAAGTTATGGAAATGGGATCAGGTGATTGACGACCAAAAGGACAGTACACAATGAAGGGGAACTGCCTACCTGTAACGATTCGAGAAAGAGACCTGGGAGTGGATGTGACACCTAATCTAACTCCTGAGGCACATATAAATAGAATAACGACAGCAGTGTACTCTACACTGGCGAAAATTAGAACTTCATTCAGAAACCTAAGTGAGGAGGCTTTTAGGGCGCTTTACACTGCCTACGTGAGACCAGTCTTCGCGTATGCCGCGCCATCATGGAGCCCCCACCTAAAAAAACACATAAGGAAACTAGAGAAGGTTCAGAGGTTTGCGACGAGGCTTGTCCCAGAGTTACGAGGGATGGGATATGAAGAACATCTGAGGGAACGGAACCGTACGACACTAGAGAAAAGAAGGGAGAGAGGAGATATGATAGGAACATATACAATACTCAGGGGAATTGACAAAGTGGAAATAGATGAAATGTTCACACGAAATAATAACAGAACGAGGGGACATGGGCGGAAACTGGAAACTCAGGTGAGTCACAGAGATGTTAGGAAGTTTTCTTTTAGCGTGAGAGTAGTGGAAAAATGGAATGCACTTGGGGAACAGGTTGTGGAAGCAAATACTATTCATACTTTTAAAACTAGGTATGATAGGGAAATGGGACAGGAGTCATTGCTGTAAACAACCGATGGCTAGAAAGCCGGGATCCAAGAGACAATGCTCGATCCTGCAAGCACAAATAGGTGAGTACAAATAGGTGAGTACACACACACACACATTCAGAAATGCACTATTTAGTTCCAGATATACTGAAAATATGCATTCATGGTACATGTCCAGTTCTAATTGGCTGTTCCCACTATCTGTAAATTTGTAATTGGCAAGGGACCAATGTTGCCAGTTGCCATTATATGTTATGAAATAAATCCAGCATTTGACGGCGGTCAAGTGCAATAATATAATAGGAAATACGTAGAGAAATAATCACACACACACACAACAATTGGTTTATTTTGAGTTTTGAGTTTTAAGGTGTTTTGTTATGCAAGACACATAACTTGTCCAGTATTTCACTGGGCAACTTACGTCTTACAATAACTTCGGTCAACCACACAGCCTCCTTTAGGTTAACCTTAAGGCTAAGTGCTTTAAGTAAGGAGTCAGGCTCTAATGTAAAAGTGTGGAGTGAGTAAGAAGAACTATCTGTGAATGCCAAATCCACCAGTTTTTGGACTAAGATTGTAACAGCTCAATGTGTTAGCAAAATTACTCTTAAGGAACTGAACTGCGAGATCATAGCAATCACTGGTTAATGTTAAAGTGGAGATTGCCTTTAAAGCTTCTCCCTTCAGTTGATCCTGTATGTATATAAATTTGGTAGTTTTAGGAATGGAGGGTTTAGAAGCTACCGAGGAAAATTTATTCCAGAAGTCATCCCAACATTCATCCTCAGTTCCAGAGAATGTGGGTAAACTAATTAAAGGCAGTTTAACTTCTGGTTGAGCAATGTTAGAAGAGGCAGTGGTTAATTTATTCAGGGCAAATAATTTGATAAAGGGTTGCAGCCTAACATATATGTCATCTCCGTACTGAGCTAGATTGATAATATCATCATCTAATTCTGCCTCTGTTGCTTGAGTTTTGGCAAGTTCGGTCAAATACCTGTTTATTTGACCTCTGATTTGTTTAAACTTACTTGTTATTGCTTGAAAATAACTTTCCAGTTCAAAGTAGTTAACTGTAGGTTGTTCAGACAGATCATAACATATGTTGATCTGTCTGGTCAGGTGATCTTTAAGATCGGTGAAGGTCCTTTTCATTTTCCCTGCTGTATCCATGTTGGTTGCAGGTTTAAGCCATGTAGGGCTTATATGGCTATTACTGATATAACTAGGGATACTTTTTCATATTGTTGGAACAAGTACTGTTGGTGAAAGCCTAGTACTTAATTTACCTTTACTAAGCTATTTTATCTTACCTCACTTGGAGGTTGGAACATATATTAAATATTGAATATATACAAGATTTGAGTGGTACTTAGTAACATTACATGATGTACCTTGGGGTAGTCCTTCATTTTCGCCTTCGGTTAGAGTTGTGATACCTCGTAACACTCAAAGATGAAACAGTAGAAATATACGATTAAGGGTAAATATATGTTAAACGCAATTCGTGTAATAATTCCCACCCTATTTTGGGTCTGTGCAGTTGATTAAATGTTGGCTAGGCTGTACAGTGCTCGCTAAATGTGCATCCTACCCTTGTTGGGTTAGGACAAAGAAATAGATTAGGCTAGGTTGAGCATTTTTCAGTTCAGCTTTAGCCTAAAATTGTCCTACCCACATCTAAGGGTTGGCAAGAAAATTATATAATAATGTGCAGAAATTGAATAGAGCTAATTTTTGTTTGGTTTGGTTTTAAATGGGATATATAAACAATTTATAATTGGGAAATATGTACACAATTATGTTTGGCCTTCTTGCAACTACCTCTTATGATATTTTATAGTATTGACTAGTTTGTTGGCCACATATGCTCTTGATTCACTAGTGAGGTGGACTCCATCTGGAGAAATATTGTCATGGAATAATCTAGCTGTGAAATGGATATAAATGGCTCCCAACCATAACCTCCTCCTAATACAATTATTAATGTAATTAGCTGTGGTCTCATAAAACTCTAAACCAACACCCCAACGATTATTTCTTATTGGTTGGCAAGATTCAATTAGAGTAAACACTACAGCTGAGTTATTCTCCTTGAAGGAATTAATTATACTCCTAAGGCAGTTAATAGTCTCAGCTGGGTTGCGAGATGGGTGTATGTCATGGCCCCCTAGATAAATAATAGTTAAATGATTTGGCCACTCAAAAGCTGATGTTAATACTGGGTTATCATAGAAATTATGAGACTTAGCTCATGGTGACCTGATTAATTGTATCTCTATTTCAAGTATGTTGAATAATTCTATGGGTAATTGGCTGTGGCCAACTATTGCAACTTTAAACATTAGGCTTTATTACCTGGTAGCTGTGGAGACTCGCTTAAATTATTAATGGAGGTTGGTCAAGTAAGGCCAGGAATTATGGCTGGTAACTTGCTGCCATAGTTTATAATTTAATTTAAGAGTAGCCTCATTTCTGGCTATTCTTGTTAATAAAGACTTGATTTTATTAAAATATATTTAGTGCGCTGGTTTTTTATGGATAGTCTAATTTTCACTATCCGGTCAGTAAAGGACCATAAAATGTGTGGGGAATTTCCCAGCAAGTACATTAGTTAGTTTAACTGATTATATTAAAATGGACTGTATTAAAATAAGTGGACTGTATTATTTCATTTTAGCTTCTGCTTGGTGTTACTTTGAATACGTATCCTGGGGGGGGGGGTTATTCAATGGTAATTATAATCAATAATTGTAATTAATGAGCAAATCTTATAGAGTTAGTTGATAACTACTGAAACTATTGTAAGCCTTAGCTGATTAGGTTTCAACATGAATCACCAGGAGAACATCAAGAGGGGTCAGGCAAGGCAGGCGTTTCATGGCCGGTCACTCGAATCACGTGTTGCCACAAAAGGTAACCCCAGACTTTCAGCTGATCACCTCCCTCTGCCGAAAGTTTACAACGTAAACATTGTAAAGCAAATATCCTCACAGCTAATCTCAAATCAGTAGCAATAATTACCTAACTATACAAGTGCTCACCATGGAGATTTTAATTTCCATGTGATTTAACTGATCAGCCACTCAAATACAGCTATCAATATCAATAACTGGCCATCTATGAATAACTGAGTATATATAACTGACCGGATACTGTGTGCTCTGTAGTCTGAAGGTTGCATTAGCGTTGGAACGTTGTAGGACCACGGGTGACATTGATATCCGTTGCTACTAATTTGCTTCCTTCATGATCGAGACTTGATCTTATCAGATCTTTTGCACAAGTTATCGAGGTGTGTGTCTCAATAATAGTGACGCTACTAACGTATTAGTCAGAAGAATCTTAAGATTCTTATAAGAATCTGAAGAAATATTTCATGAGCCCTGTGCTGCATGCCTATTATTCCCCTAACAACCCTGTGGTACGTTGACAAAAAATATAATTATATTAATTCCTCTAATAGTTAAAAATGTGTTCCCTGGCCACAGAAAAAAATATGACCTAGTTTGGCCGTGATGGAGCGAGGGACTCTTGGTAATTTATGGGTGTTTACACATCAATCGCTCACAGTGGTCAGCTCCCCAACCCGTCCCCCTGAATAGTACATCTCATTTTAACTAATAATTTCCCTAACCTAAAAACTGCTGTATTAAAAATGGCAGCGGCTCACGAAATTTGCGTGATGTCCAGTTTTCTGTTTCTGGGTTCTCAGATAGGTTAGGTTTGGGTAATTTACTACATTAATTTAGTGACGTTGGAAACGTTCCTGAGAACGAGCTCCTGCTACTGGAGCAGCAGCCCATTCTCAGGAGTTGCAGAGAAGACATTTTTACTGATTTACTCCAATGTCTCTGAATGATTTTTTCTCTAGTTTAAGTATTATTATTCAAGTGTGTAATTTGATAAATTTATATAATATGTGGAACATTGTCATATGTAAAAATATGGTGTGCATATTAATGACGCGATTATTATTATTTAAAGAAAAAGAAAACCCTGCTTTTGCTGTTAATACACTGCATACATACTAGTTATGTAGATAACTATCTACATTTTTGTGCACCATAATAAACCACTAAGCTGGTGTGATGGGTCCAAACACAGCATAGCGTCAACATGCTATTCGCTGAAGTGACATCATTGTTCACTAATGTTTGAACATTGTAGACAGTTTTTATCACAGGATCTTCAGTTATATTATCATCGCAAAATAATAGATAACTTATATATATTAATCTTTTTTAAGGGATGCTGTTAGCTCATGCTGCATGTGCCACCTTGGTTGATCACTCAATACTGAAGCCTTGAAATCCTTGGAACGGTGTCCATGTTTTTGTTTTCAAATCAACGTCTGTTTTAGAGGTCTGAGGAAGCCGATGTGAGCCCCTGTACCCGCGGGAATTTTATTTCTTTCTCAGTACTCTGAATCATACTTGTATGACTCACTCAGTGAAAGTGTTAGACTGCATATTAATCTTCGTTGGTCATACTGGAATAATGATTGGAATGTAGTTTTATAGTTTAACATTACTATTTCTTCTTTGAGTTAGAAAGATAGTTCACTTAGAGAAGCAGAATTTTAACGAACAAAAACTGCAAAGTTCATGAATAATTATATATCACTATTTGCAGTCATTTTAAAAATTCAAGTCAGTTGTGTTATATAATTATAAAGAGAAAGTTTGTCAGCTCATCACAAGCAAGGAGTAGCTTACCTGGGTGAATATGCAGGAGGTGTTGACTGGTTGGTGGCTGACGGCTGACTGTACTCGGCCAGAATCAGAATCAGAATAATACAGGAGAAGATGCCCATAGGGGCGAGCTTGGAAGTGGGGACAGAAGAAGATAAGGGGGGGTGAGAGGAAGAAGATTTGTAAGAGAAAAAGTGCCAGGGCTAAACCCAGCTGCGTGTCGTTAGGTTGCGGCTTTCGAGGCAGGGACTCAGTCGGGTGTTTTCAGTGACAACATCGGGACATCACAAACTCACAACATCACAGTGATTGGCTCAAGAGCGTCAGGGCTGAACTTTTTTACGGATTGTTTGTGCTGGTTGTTGAGAGCTGAATATGTAATGATGGTGGATGCTGGGTGTTGAGAGCTAAAGTTTAACGAAATACAGAGTTAGGAAGAGGATCATGGATGGTAGAGAAGAGGTCATGATTGTTTCGTGGTAGTCTGAGAGTGTGTAGGAGAAAATCAATGTGTTGTTCATGATGAGTGAGTAGTCTATCGATTTGTTTGTCTGATAGAGTTTTCCAGTAGGTATTTAGGGCAGGAATGTTAGTACTTTCATGGAGACTTTGACTGGTATTTAACTCTTGCCATCGGGTGTTGAGTACCCATCTTAGTGCTCTGTTCTGTATTCTTTGAAGTTTTATTTTGTTAGTGCGTGCAGATAGAGAAAGAGCTAGTGGAGCGTATGTTAGGAGAGGTCTAATAAGTGCTTTGTAAAGGTGCATTTTTGTGTCAGGTTTTGCAAATCTAAGTCTGTATAGTTTCTTCATGGCTTGAAGAGCTATTGCATGTTTCTGTGTTATGTGTGTGTGAAAGAGTAGTTGTCGATCAAATGTGAGTCCCAGGACTGTGGAGGAGGGAGATACAGAGATATAAGTAGGATTTTTAGTGTATGAATAGAGTTTGAGAGGAATTGGGCGAATAGTTCTTTTACAGAAAAAGTTGGTGATTTTAGATTTGCTGGAGTTGGTTTTTATACGCCATTTGTACTCCCACTCAGTGACAACATCAAGTTCTGTTTGTGCTCTGTTTGTTAGTGTATCAATGGTGTTGCTGGTGACAAGGTGAGAGACATCATCAGCATAACATATGGTTAATGAAGTGTGATGAACAGGGTCAGGAATGTCGTTTATGTATAGGATGTAGAGTGTTGGGGCAAGAACAGAACCTTGGGGAACACCGGCGTGTAAGTTGAAGTAGTCAGAGTGTTGTTGGAGGAACTTAATTCTCATTGTCCTATTGTCTAAGTAGTTCGAAAGAAGTTTGGTGGTGATAAGAGGAAGATTAAAGTTGTTGCATAGTTTGAATTTTAAGCCGTCATGCCAAACAGTGTCAAAGGCCCTCTCAACGTCCTTAGTGATGAGTGCAGTCTTAATTAAGTCTTTGGTGCTGATTGATACTGAGGTAGTTAGTCATGATGTTTAAGGCGTCGTGAGTGGACCGGTGAGGCCGAAATCCAAACTGTTTGTTAGTGAGTAAGTCATTGTGTTCAAGGTGGGTTCTAAGTCTCTGGTTGATCAGCCTTTCAAAGACTTTGCCAAGTGTCTCTAGAAGGCTGATGGGTCTATAGTTCTTTGGGTCAGTGTGGGGTTTCCCAGGTTTTGGAATAAGAACGGCTGTGGCAGACTTAAAGTTGAGTGGAAAGTATCCAGAGGCAAGGGAGGGCGTTGAATAGGTTAGTGATAGCAGTAATGATAGAAGCAGGGAGTTGTCTAAGAAGGATATGTCCAATGCCAGAACGCACCAGGGGCTCTACGACGAGTGCCCATGAGAGCTGTCTTGACATCAGCTAGAGTTAGGGGAGTCTGTAGTTCAGTGTTTGAATTGAGATTTTCAAGGTGAATGAGGTCGTCTGGTGTAGTTGCTTGTCTATTTTGGTGTATCCAGTCTTCGACTATTTCAATGTTGGGGCGTGCAAATGGTTCAGGAGGATGTGGGTGAAAGATTTGTTCCCAGTGGTGTTTAAAAATGTTGAGAACTGCTTCAGGATCAGTGATTTTGTTGTTATTATGTAGAAGGTATTTAAACGGTGTGTGAGTTGATCCTTGTAATCGTTTGATTCGTTTCCAGAATTCTTGAGGTGTCAGTTTTCTGTATTGTTCTGCTTGTTCTATAAGGTGTTTCCAATGTTTTGTGTGGTCTTCATCTAGGCTGTTAAGGATATGGTTTTTTAATGCTGTTAGGTCCCATAGTATTTGTCCATGACGATGTATGTTTTGTAAGAATCTAGTGTGATAGCAAGCTAAGAGGCGTTTGGAGCGAATGGAGGGGGTGAAAGTGAAATGTGGTTTGTGTGCTGTTTTAGGAATGGAGATGTTTGCTGCATGAATGATGGTGTCTTGTATGTTGCGTGCTTGTGTGTCGATGTCAGTGTGATGTTTGTCATTGTATTCATAAGTGAGATCAGTGTCATCAATGTGTTGTTTGAACATGTCCCAGTTTGCCCTATGGTATGAGAATTGAGGAGTGCTGGGGATGAGAATAGGATTTGTGAAGACTGAGAATTAAGGGAATATGATCAGAGCCCGTAATGGGCCCTGGTGAAATGAAGTGTTGCAAGTTGCTGCCGTGTCTGTTGGTGAATATGAGATCAGGCCGGCCAGAACCTGTTTGTGTGAAACAAGTGGGGAAATCAGGGCCAAGAAAGAATAGATATTTTTGGGTGTATATTTGGTGAAGCTGTCTGCCATGCTGATTTGTGGTATTGTGGTGGAATGTAGGGTGTTGTGCATTGAGGTCTGCAAGCAGAAAAACAGGCAAGTGAGAGTTGTTGAAGAGAGTTATGAAATCTTGCATGGGAATGTCGGTGTTAGGACGGGTGTAGGTTGTGCAGATGATGAGAGACCCCATTTGTGTATGAACTTTAATGGCTAGGAAATGTTTGTGAAGCCAATGAGTGTGTAAGAGTTCGTGTTTGTATGAAGAACGGATGAGTATTGCAACTCCTTCATGTGCTTCATCTGGTGACTGGTAAGAGGAGTAGCCATAATGTTTGATTTTATATGAGTTCGTAATGTATGTGCTATTTAATAATAGCACATCAGGTCTCTCGATCTCAATAAAATCTGACACCATGTGTCTAATGTTGAAATATGCCCGCACATTAAACTGTATGATCTTTATGAATTTTTAGGTTTTGATGGGGTGCTGGTGGGGTTTTGTGCATGTACAAGAGCATGGGGGTTGCGTGATTCAATGAGTTGGGCAGTTATTGAGGAGGGTGCATCTTGGAGGAGGGTGGTAGGAATTGTAGCATATTTACAGCGGGAGGTGGGAGTAAGACAACGGGTTGCTGAACGGGCTCGGGACGAGACAAGATGAGTTACAGAAGAAATGACTGAAGTTGTTGGGGGATGGAGGGAGACAGAAGGCTTGTTGACAGGGACCGGGTGAAAGGTATCAGAGGTTGTAGTGTTAGTAGTCAGATTGGAAGTGGAGAGGACAATGTTGGGAGAAGAGGTTGAAAGTGCCTTTGACATGGATGCTTCAGTTTGGGATAGTCCAGGATGTGCTGTTTGGTCAGTGGCACCGTTTTCTGTAGCAGTCAGGAGTGGGTTGGTAGGAGATTGTGGGGGAACTGTAGTATTTTCTTCAGCTGAAGTCATGGTGTTTTGTGGAGTGAGGACTGTAGGCGAGAATGGAGCAGAGCGCAATAGTTGAGTAGGAGGAACAGAAATAATAGGAAGGCCGTTATGAGTGAGAAAGATTGGAAGATAGTCAGCAAAGTCACGGCCATCGTCCTTGGCCTTCAAGTAAGCAGCTTGTACACAGGCAGTGACTCGTTCATATGCAAGGTTCTGAAGAGGAGAATAAGGTGGAGGTGGTGGGTGAGGGAAGAGAGGTGGAGAGGACTGAGTTTGTTGTGCAGTATTATGATGATGTTGCTGGTGAAGTGAAGCATTAAGGACACTGGCATAGGACATTGAGGTGGCTGATGCTGTTTGGTGATGAGATAGGTTATGGGAGGTTGAAGAAGAGGAATGAGGTTGTGCTTGAGTGCGAGGTTGGTTATTTCGAAGAGATTTTAGGGTTTGCTTTCTCAAAGGGCAAGATTTGTCAACTGCTGAGTGAGCACCTTGGCAATTGGTGCATTTTAAGATAGGGGCAGAGCACTGAGTATAGAAATGACCTTCAGCAGAGCATTTGGAGCAAATTTGTGGGCTTTTGCATTTTCTTGTTTCGTGATTATACTTATAACACTTAAAACATTGTAGTAAAGGAAGATAGTCAACTGGACTAATGAGATAGGGAGGAGTGCTGGTGTTGAGGATTTTAATTCCATGGTGCAAGAGTTTTTGAGCTTCTGTAGGGGAGGAACATTGGATCTTGAGGTGTTTTGTATTGGGCACTGGGTATATCTCCATTACAGTAATAGCATTCCTGTGAGAGATGTCTTGAGAGAGATTGATAGTATTAGGTGCTGAAGGACAGAGCTGTCGACATTCTTTACAAGTACAGAGCATTTAGTTTTTTGTTCAATAGTGAGAACAGGAGTAAGTGAAGCTTGTGTGAGTTTTCTGAAAGTAGGTTCCTTGAAACAGGCAAAAAGGTCGTCTTCAGAGGCAATGAGAAATTTGATGGTGTTTGTGTTGGCGTGTTTGATATGGTTAGTGGCTGGTGTGCCAGTGGCATTGTAGAAGGTAGTGATGCAGTCAATAGTGTCTATGGGTGTATTCCCAGTGTAGGTCATCCGTAGACAGTGAGCCATTGTGACTCACTATCTACTGACAGTCCCGTGTCTTGTGCCAATCACTGTGATTCCATAAGCTCAGTGGGGGTCAGTGTGTAGGCCAGGTCTAAGACCTGGCCTAAGGGTCTCACCACGAACAAACACCGTGTTCCGGAAGGTTGCACCCCCAGTTATGGTGGGCTCGCACGATCACGAGATTCCACAAACTGGCTCGGCAGTGTCAGAAACGGAAGAATTTTAGGAGAGGAGAAAAAGAATGCACCTATGCCATGACGCAACTGCAAAAGGTGAACTTCCGTCTTCTCACCTGGGCCTGTTCTGGCTCGAAGTGGGGCTGTTCACCTAAATGCAGTCCGACCTGGACACAAGCACATTGGACAACACACAGAAGATGCCACGAGGAAGATGTCACTGCTTAGGACTAGATGCTGGCTGGGAAGCGCCTGGTTCTGCTCCAATAACTGCTGGCTGGAACTGGTTTTTGGCTGCACCGAAGTGCTCGTCGAGGCTGGAGATAACAGCTGCTGTAGTGACAGCGAGACGATGCTGGCTTGCTTTATGGCTGGCGAGCTGATCGATCCATCCACTCACGCACTCCAAGGAATCAGACGTTGGTAGAGTGAGGTGCGTAGCGCTCAAGCAGAGGGCCGCCTAAGTCACACTGCAAGCGAGACGATGCTACTCTTGCAACGATGCTGATTGGTTTACTCGGCCAGCACTGGCGGCCACCTTATATAGCATATACTGAGGCTTTCCAGTTGTACCTCCAATTATCAGACTTGGCTTTTTATGTTAATGTATAAACTATAATAATGTATAAAATAAACCAATTGTTGTGTGTGTGTGTGATTATTTCTCTACGTATTTCCTATTATATTATTGCACTTGACCGCCGTCAAATGCTGGATTTATTTCATAACATATAATGGCAACTGGCAACATTAGCCCTTGCCAATTACAAATTTACAGATAGTGGGAACAGCCAATTAGAACTGGACATGTACCATGAATGCATATTTTCAGTATATCTGGAACTAAATAGTGCATTTCTGAATGTGTGTGTGTGTACTCACCTATTTGTACTCACCTATTTGTGCTTGCAGGATCGAGCATTGTCTCTTGGATCCCGGCTTTCTAGCCATCGGTTGTTTACAGCAATGACTCCTGTCCCATTTCCCCATCATACCTGATTTTAAAATTATGAATAGAGTTTGCTTCCACAACCTGCTCCCCAAGGGCATACCATTTTTCCACTACTCTCACACTAAAAGAAAACTTCCTAACATCTCTGTGACTCATCTGAGTTTCCAGCTTGCACCCATGTCCCCTCGTTCTGTTACTATTACGTGTGAAAATTTCATCTATTTCCACTTTGTCAATTCCCCTGAGTATTTTATATGTTCCAATCATATCTTCTTTCTCCCTTCTTTTCTCTAGTGTTGTAAGGTTCAGTTCCTTCAGACGCTCTTTATATCCCATCCCTCGTAACTCTGGCACAAACCCTCGTCGCAAAACTCAGAACCTTTCTAGTTTTCTTATGTGTTTCTTCAGGTGGGGGCTCCATGATGGCACAGCATACTCTAAGACTGGTCTCACATTGGCAGTGTAAAGCGCCCTAAAAGCCTCCTCACTTAGGTTTCTGAATGAAGTTCTAATTTTCGCCAGTGTAGAGTACGCTGCTGTCGGTTTTCTATTTATATGTGCCTCAGGAGTTAGATTAGGTGTTACGTCCACTCCCAGGTCTCTTTCTCGAATCATTACAGGTAGGCAGTTCCCCTTCATTGTGTACTGTCCCTTTGGTCGCCTATCACCTGATCCCATTTCCATAAATTTACATTTACTCGTGTTGAACTCCAGTAACCATTTCTCTGACCATCTCTGCAACCTGTCCAGGTCCTCTTGGAGGACCCTACAATCCTCATCTGCCATAACTCTTCTCATTAATTTTGCATCATCCGCGAACATTGACATGTAGGACTCCACTCCTGTAAACATATCATTTACGTAAATTAGAAAGAGGATTGGTCCCAGCACCGATCCTTAAGGTACTCCACTCGTTACTGTTCGGCAGTCCGACTTCTCGCCCCCTTACCATTACCCTCTGGCTCCTTCCTGTTAGGTAGTTCCTTACCCATGCTAGAGCATTTCCGCTTACTACTGCCTGCCTCTCAAGTTTGAACAGCAGTCTCATGTGCGGTACTGTTTTAAAGGCATTTTGGCAGTGTAGAAATATGCAGTCTGCCCAGCTTTCTCTGTCCTTCCTTATCCTTGATACTTTGCCATAGAATTCCAAAAGGT